>NW_026973023.1:0-59720 GCF_036711695.1 Zophobas morio | reverse complement strand
AGAATGCATAAAATTGACCTAAACGTCTCCTTTTCCTATTCTGAGTCGATTCTGCATGCTTTAAGTGTGTTTGGTGGCTCAGAACCATCAAAAAACGTTGAAATATAGTTCAAATTCAATAAAAATCGACAAAAATACAGTTTCTAGCTAAAATTTGATGGTTTCGTTGCACTTCCGAGCCCGTAGGGTATCTGAGTGGCTTAAAAGTACAAGAAAACACTTCAAAAGTGACGTTTCTGAAGAATTTTAACAGTTTTCTTGTATCTACGAACGCCAGAATGCATAAAATTGACCTAAACGTCTCCTTTTCCTATTCTGAGTCGATTCTGCATGCTTTAAGTGTGTTTGGTGGCTCAGAACCATCAAAAAACGTTGAAATATAGTTCAAATTCAATAAAAATCGACAAAAATACAGTTTCTAGCTAAAATTTGATGGTTTCGTTGCACTTTCCGAGCCCGTAGGGTATCTGAGTGGCTTAAAAGTACAAGAAAACACTTCAAAAGTGACGTTTCTGAAGAATTTTAACAGTTTTCTTGTATCTACGAACGCCAGAATGCATAAAATTGACCTAAACGTCTCCTTTTCCTATTCTGAGTCGATTCTGCATGCTTTAAGTGTGTTTGGTGGCTCAGAACCATCAAAAAACGTTGAAATATAGTTCAAATTCAATAAAAATCGACAAAAATACAGTTTCTAGCTAAAATTTGATGGTTTCGTTGCACTTTCCGAGCCCGTAGGGTATCTGAGTGGCTTAAAAGTACAAGAAAACACTTCAAAAGTGACGTTTCTGAAGAATTTTAACAGTTTTCTTGTATCTACGAACGCCAGAATGCATAAAATTGACCTAAACGTCTCCTTTTCCTATTCTGAGTCGATTCTGCATGCTTTAAGTGTGTTTGGTGGCTCAAAACCATCAAAAAACGTTGAAATATAGTTCAAATTCAATAAAAATCGACAAAAATACAGTTTCTAGCTAAAATTTGATGGTTTCGTTGCACTTTCCGAGCCCGTTGGGTATCTGAGTGGCTTAAAAGTACAAGAAAACACTTCAAAAGTGACGTTTCTGAAGGATTTTAACAGTTTTCTTGTATCTACGAACGCCAGAATGCATAAAATTGACCTAAACGTCTCCTTTTCCTATTCTGAGTCGATTCTGCATGCTTTAAGTGTGTTTGGTGGCTCAGAACCATCAAAAAACGTTGAAATATAGTTCAAATTCAATAAAAATCGACAAAAATACAGTTTCTAGCTAAAATTTGATGGTTTCGTTGCACTTTCCGAGCCCGTAGGGTATCTGAGTGGCTTAAAAGTACAAGAAAACACTTCAAAAGTGACGTTTCTGAAGAATTTTAACAGTTTTCTTGTATCTACGAACGCCAGAATGCATAAAATTGACCTAAACGTCTCCTTTTCCTATTCTGAGTCGATTCTGCATGCTTTAAGTGTGTTTGGTGGCTCAGAACCATCAAAAAACGTTGAAATATAGTTCAAATTCAATAAAAATCGACAAAAATACAGTTTCTAGCTAAAATTTGATGGTTTCGTTGCACTTTCCGAGCCCGTAGGGTATCTGAGTGGCTTAAAAGTACAAGAAAACACTTCAAAAGTGACGTTTCTGAAGAATTTTAACAGTTTTCTTGTATCTACGAACGCCAGAATGCATAAAATTGACCTAAACGTCTCCTTTTCCTATTCTGAGTCGATTCTGCATGCTTTAAGTGTGTTTGGTGGCTCAGAACCATCAAAAAACGTTGAAATATAGTTCAAATTCAATAAAAATCGACAAAAATACAGTTTCTAGCTAAAATTTGATGGTTTCGTTGCACTTTCCGAGCCCGTAGGGTATCTGAGTGGCTTAAAAGTACAAGAAAACACTTCAAAAGTGACGTTTCTGAAGAATTTTAACAGTTTTCTTGTATCTACGAACGCCAGAATGCATAAAATTGACCTAAACGTCTCCTTTTCCTATTCTGAGTCGATTCTGCATGCTTTAAGTGTGTTTGGTGGCTCAGAACCATCAAAAAACGTTGAAATATAGTTCAAATTCAATAAAAATCGACAAAAATACAGTTTCTAGCTAAAATTTGATGGTTTCGTTGCACTTTCCGAGCCCGTAGGGTATCTGAGTGGCTTAAAAGTACAAGAAAACACTTCAAAAGTGACGTTTCTGAAGAATTTTAACAGTTTTCTTGTATCTACGAACGCCAGAATGCATAAAATTGACCTAAACGTCTCCTTTTCCTATTCTGAGTCGATTCTGCATGCTTTAAGTGTGTTTGGTGGCTCAGAACCATCAAAAAACGTTGAAATATAGTTCAAATTCAATAAAAATCGACAAAAATACAGTTTCTAGCTAAAATTTGATGGTTTCGTTGCACTTTCCGAGCCCGTAGGGTATCTGAGTGGCTTAAAAGTACAAGAAAACACTTCAAAAGTGACGTTTCTGAAGAATTTTAACAGTTTTCTTGTATCTACGAACGCCAGAATGCATAAAATTGACCTAAACGTCTCCTTTTCCTATTCTGAGTCGATTCTGCATGCTTTAAGTGTGTTTGGTGGCTCAGAACCATCAAAAAACGTTGAAATATAGTTCAAATTCAATAAAAATCGACAAAAATACAGTTTCTAGCTAAAATTTGATGGTTTCGTTGCACTTTCCGAGCCCGTAGGGTATCTGAGTGGCTTAAAAGTACAAGAAAACACTTCAAAAGTGACGTTTCTGAAGAATTTTAACAGTTTTCTTGTATCTACGAACGCCAGAATGCATAAAATTGACCTAAACGTCTCCTTTTCCTATTCTGAGTCGATTCTGCATGCTTTAAGTGTGTTTGGTGGCTCAGAACCATCAAAAAACGTTGAAATATAGTTCAAATTCAATAAAAATCGACAAAAATACAGTTTCTAGCTAAAATTTGATGGTTTCGTTGCACTTTCCGAGCCCGTAGGGTATCTGAGTGTCTTAAAAGTACAAGAAAACACTTCAAAAGTGACGTTTCCGAAGAATTTTAACAGTTTTCTTGTATCTACGAACGCCAGAATGCATAAAATTGACCTAAACGTCTCCTTTTCCTATTCTGAGTAGATTCTGCATGCTTTAAGTGTGTTTGGTGGCTCAGAACCATCAAAAAACGTTGAAATATAGTTCAAATTCAATAAAAATCGACAAAAATACAGTTTCTAGCTAAAATTTGATGGTTTCGTTGCACTTTCCGAGCCCGTAGGGTATCTGAGTGGCTTAAAAGTACAAGAAAACACTTCAAAAGTGACGTTTCTGAAGAATTTTAACAGTTTTCTTATATCTACGAACGCCAGAATGCATAAAATTGACCTAAACGTCTCCTTTTCCTATTCTGAGTCGATTCTGCATGCTTTAAGTGTGTTTGGTGGCTCAGAACCATCAAAAAACGTTGAAATATAGTTCAAATTCAATAAAAATCGACAAAAATACAGTTTCTAGCTAAAATTTGATGGTTTCGTTGCACTTTCCGAGCCCGTAGGGTATCTGAGTGGCTTAAAAGTACAAGAAAACACTTCAAAAGTGACGTTTCTGAAGAATTTTAACAGTTTTCTTGTATCTACGAACGCCAGAATGCATAAAGTTGACCTAAACGTCTCCTTTTCCTATTCTGAGTCGATTCTGCATGCTTTAAGTGTGTTTGGTGGCTCAGAACCATCAAAAAACGTTGAAATATAGTTCAAATTCAATAAAAATCGACAAAAATACAGTTTCTAGCTAAAATTTGATGGTTTCGTTGCACTTTCCGAGCCCGTAGGGTATCTGAGTGGCTTAAAAGTACAAGAAAACACTTCAAAAGTGACGTTTCTGAAGAATTTTAACAGTTTTCTTGTATCTACGAACGCCAGAATGCATAAAATTGGCCTAAATGTCTCCTTTTCCTATTCTGAGTCGATTCTGCATGCTTTAAGTGTGTTTGGTGGCTCAGAACCATCAAAAAAACGTTGAAATATAGTTCAAATTCAATAAAAATCGACAAAAATACAGTTTCTAGCTAAAATTTGATGGTTTCGTTGCACTTTCCGAGCCCGTAGGGTATCTGAGTGGCTTAAAAGTACAAGAAAACACTTCAAAAGTGACGTTTCTGAAGAATTTTAACAGTTTTCTTGTATCTACGAACGCCAGAATGCATAAAATTGACCTAAACGTCTCCTTTTCCTATTCTGAGTCGATTCTGCATGCTTTAAGTGTGTTTGGTGGCTCAGAACCATCAAAAAACGTTGAAATATAGTTCAAATTCAATAAAAATCGACAAAAATACAGTTTCTAGCTAAAATTTGATGGTTTCGTTGCATTTTCCGAGCCCGTAGGGTATCTGAGTGGCTTAAAAGTACAAGAAAACACTTCAAAAGTGACGTTTCTGAAGAATTTTATCAGTTTTCTTGTATCTACGAACGCCAGAATGCATAAAATTGACCTAAACGTCTCCTTTTCCTATTCTGAGTCGATTCTGCATGCTTTAAGTGTGTTTGGTGGCTCAGAACCATCAAAAAACGTTGAAATATAGTTCAAATTCAAAAAAAATCGACAAAAATACAGTTTCTAGCTAAAATTTGATGGTTTCGTTGCACTTTCCGAGCCCGTAGGGTATCTGAGTGGCTTAAAAGTACAAGAAAACACTTCAAAAGTGACGTTTCTGAAGAATTTTAACAGTTTTCTTGTATCTACGAACGCCAGAATGCATAAAATTGACCTAAACGTCTCCTTTTCCTATTCTGAGTCGATTCTGCATGCTTTAAGTGTGTTTGGTGGCTCAGAACCATCAAAAAACGTTGAAATATAGTTCAAATTCAATAAAAATCGACAAAAATACAGTTTCTAGCTAAAATTTGATGGTTTCGTTGCACTTTCCGAGCCCGTAGGGTATCTGAGTGGCTTAAAAGTACAAGAAAACACTTCAAAAGTGACGTTTCTGAAGAATTTTAACAGTTTTCTTGTATCTACGAACGCCAGAATGCATAAAATTGACCTAAACGTCTCCTTTTCCTATTCTGAGTCGATTCTGCATGCTTTAAGTGTGTTTGGTGGCTCAGAACCATCAAAAAACGTTGAAATATAGTTCAAATTCAATAAAAATCGACAAAAATACAGTTTCTAGCTAAAATTTGATGGTTTCGTTGCACTTTCCGAGCCCGTAGGGTATCTGAGTGGCTTAAAAGTACAAGAAAACACTTCAAAAGTGACGTTTCTGAAGAATTTTAACAGTTTTCTTGTATCTACGAACGCCAGAATGCATAAAATTGACCTAAACGTCTCCTTTTCCTATTCTGAGTCGATTCTGCATGCTTTAAGTGTGTTTGGTGGCTCAGAACCATCAAAAAACGTTGAAATATAGTTCAAATTCAATAAAAATCGACAAAAATACAGTTTCTAGCTAAAATTTGATGGTTTCGTTGCACTTTCCGAGCCCGTAGGGTATCTGAGTGGCTTAAAAGTACAAGAAAACACTTCAAAAGTGACGTTTCTGAAGAATTTTAACAGTTTTCTTGTATCTACGAACGCCAGAATGCATAAAATTGACCTAAACGTCTCCTTTTCCTATTCTGAGTCGATTCTGCATGCTTTAAGTGTGTTTGGTGGCTCAGAACCATCAAAAAACGTTGAAATATAGTTCAAATTCAATAAAAATCGACAAAAATACAGTTTCTAGCTAAAATTTGATGGTTTCGTTGCACTTTCCGAGCCCGTAGGGTATCTGAGTGGCTTAAAAGTACAAGAAAACACTTCAAAAGTGACGTTTCTGAAGAATTTTAACAGTTTTCTTGTATCTACGAACGCCAGAATGCATAAAATTGACCTAAACGTCTCCTTTTCCTATTCTGAGTCGATTCTGCATGCTTTAAGTGTGTTTGGTGGCTCAGAACCATCAAAAAACGTTGAAATATAGTTCAAATTCAATAAAAATCGACAAAAATACAGTTTCTAGCTAAAATTTGATGGTTTCGTTGCATTTTCCGAGCCCGTAGGGTATCTGAGTGGCTTAAAAGTACAAGAAAACACTTCAAAAGTGACGTTTCTGAAGAATTTTATCAGTTTTCTTGTATCTACGAACGCCAGAATGCATAAAATTGACCTAAACGTCTCCTTTTCCTATTCTGAGTCGATTCTGCATGCTTTAAGTGTGTTTGGTGGCTCAGAACCATCAAAAAACGTTGAAATATAGTTCAAATTCAATAAAAATCGACAAAAATACAGTTTCTAGCTAAAATTTGATGGTTTCGTTGCACTTTCCGAGCCCGTAGGGTATCTGAGTGGCTTAAAAGTACAAGAAAACACTTCAAAAGTGACGTTTCTGAAGAATTTTAACAGTTTTCTTGTATCTACGAACGCCAGAATGCATAAAATTGACCTAAACGTCTCCTTTTCCTATTCTGAGTCGATTCTGCATGCTTTAAGTGTGTTTGGTGGCTCAGAACCATCAAAAAACGTTGAAATATAGTTCAAATTCAATAAAAATCGACAAAAATACAGTTTCTAGCTAAAATTTGATGGTTTCGTTGCATTTTCCGAGCCCGTAGGGTATCTGAGTGGCTTAAAAGTACAAGAAAACACTTCAAAAGTGACGTTTCTGAAGAATTTTATCAGTTTTCTTGTATCTACGAACGCCAGAATGCATAAAATTGACCTAAACGTCTCCTTTTCCTATTCTGAGTCGATTCTGCATGCTTTAAGTGTGTTTGGTGGCTCAGAACCATCAAAAAACGTTGAAATATAGTTCAAATTCAAAAAAAATCGACAAAAATACAGTTTCTAGCTAAAATTTGATGGTTTCGTTGCACTTTCCGAGCCCGTAGGGTATCTGAGTGGCTTAAAAGTACAAGAAAACACTTCAAAAGTGACGTTTCTGAAGAATTTTAACAGTTTTCTTGTATCTACGAACGCCAGAATGCATAAAATTGACCTAAACGTCTCCTTTTCCTATTCTGAGTCGATTCTGCATGCTTTAAGTGTGTTTGGTGGCTCAGAACCATCAAAAAACGTTGAAATATAGTTCAAATTCAATAAAAATCGACAAAAATACAGTTTCTAGCTAAAATTTGATGGTTTCGTTGCACTTTCCGAGCCCGTAGGGTATCTGAGTGGCTTAAAAGTACAAGAAAACACTTCAAAAGTGACGTTTCTGAAGAATTTTAACAGTTTTCTTGTATCTACGAACGCCAGAATGCATAAAATTGACCTAAACGTCTCCTTTTCCTATTCTGAGTCGATTCTGCATGCTTTAAGTGTGTTTGGTGGCTCAGAACCATCAAAAAACGTTGAAATATAGTTCAAATTCAATAAAAATCGACAAAAATACAGTTTCTAGCTAAAATTTGATGGTTTCGTTGCACTTTCCGAGCCCGTAGGGTATCTGAGTGGCTTAAAAGTACAAGAAAACACTTCAAAAGTGACGTTTCTGAAGAATTTTAACAGTTTTCTTGTATCTACGAACGCCAGAATGCATAAAATTGACCTAAACGTCTCCTTTTCCTATTCTGAGTCGATTCTGCATGCTTTAAGTGTGTTTGGTGGCTCAGAACCATCAAAAAACGTTGAAATATAGTTCAAATTCAATAAAAATCGACAAAAATACAGTTTCTAGCTAAAATTTGATGGTTTCGTTGCACTTTCCGAGCCCGTAGGGTATCTGAGTGGCTTAAAAGTACAAGAAAACACTTCAAAAGTGACGTTTCTGAAGAATTTTAACAGTTTTCTTGTATCTACGAACGCCAGAATGCATAAAATTGACCTAAATGTCTCCTTTTCCTATTCTGAGTCGATTCTGCATGCTTTAAGTGTGTTTGGTGGCTCAGAACCATCAAAAAACGTTGAAATATAGTTCAAATTCAATAAAAATCGACAAAAATACAGTTTCTAGCTAAAATTTGATGGTTTCGTTGCACTTTCCGAGCCCGTAGGGTATCTGAGTGGCTTAAAAGTACAAGAAAACACTTCAAAAGTGACGTTTCTGAAGAATTTTAACAGTTTTCTTGTATCTACGAACGCCAGAATGCATAAAATTGACCTAAACGTCTCCTTTTCCTATTCTGAGTCGATTCTGCATGCTTTAAGTGTGTTTGGTGGCTCAGAACCATCAAAAAACGTTGAAATATAAATAAATAAATAAATAAATGGTTTATTGCATCCAACAGGGTAACCCCCAATTACTGAATACAAAATTACACACAAATATTTTTAAAAATTCTACAAGTGCAATATTATAACTAACTAGTACAGATACAAAAAAGAAAAAAATTTTTAAATCAATAAACAAGCTAATGAATGAATCGACTTCGATGAACAACCTAATACTGAACAACTTATTATAACGAACCGAAACTTAATTTCTTTATATCGGATAACCGACAGCAGAAGATATCTAATTTAGGATGGACAATATTCACTGTTCGGCAAATATTGTACATTGGGGAATACATCAAAATGTTGGTTCTTGGTGTACGTAGATAAAGAATATTATTCGATCTAACATTGAATTTTGGACAATTGAATTTGAGAAGACTCAGTAAATGTGAACAATTAATTTCATTTCCGATAAGCTTGGTAAAGAAGCGCAGATATCCCGTCTTCACCCTGTGAGCTATGCTAGAGATTGAGAACGTCTGGAGCAGATATTCTTGTGAGATGCCTCTTGGTGGGTATGTTGTGTATACCTTGAAATGTAAATACTTTAAAAACCGACGCTGAACATTTTCAATTTCATTAATGTACGCAGTATAATGCGGATACCATACAATAGCAGCATATTCTAATTTGCATCTAACAAACGAAAAATAAAGTAATTTTATTACAGCTTCATCATTGATACTGCTACTGTTTCTCATAATGAAACCGAGAAGTTTGATGGCATCTGATGTTAGGGTTTGAATATGCGCTGAAAATGATAATTTTGTGTCAAATACAACACCTAAATCCTTAACGTGCGATGGACGTGACAATAAAACGTTGTCAATCCTATATTTATAGTCGATAATTTGTTTCGCTAAGCTATATGATAAAATATAACATTTTTCCAAATTTAAAGAGAGATAGTTGCTTTTACACCAAATAGAAATTTTATCTAGGTCAGACTGAAGTTCAATACAATCTTGGTAGCATGTAATCCGGCGATACAATTTCAAGTCATCAGCATATAAAAGAGCCGAAGATTTAATGTCCTTCACTATGTCATTAATGAAAATATTGAAGATGAGTGGACCAAGAACCGAACCTTGAGGAACACCCGAAGTGGCTATAAAAGGTAGAGAACGAAAACCACGGCATTCAACAAAGCAACTGCGACCCGAAATATAGCTGCAGATTATGGAGCACATATTGTCCGATAAATCAGAATTGAAGAGTTTATTTTGTAGGATGCCGTGATCTATTCTATCGAAAGCCTTCGAAAAGTCCGTGTACACTACATCAGTTTGAAAACCACTGTCTAGACTTTCGGAAATAAATTGACATATGGACGTTAAATTGGTGACTGTAGAACGTCCCTGTACAAATCCGTGCTGATAATCGCTGATATGATTACTAATCTGATGAGATACAGTATCAAACAGGAGGGATTCAAAAACTTTGGAGAAATTGTCTAGAATAGAGATTGGGCGATAATTTTCAATAATCGAGCGATCGTCCTTTTTAAATAAAGGAATAATTTTAGAAATTTTCCAGATATTAGGAAAGGTTTGAGTTGAAATAGCTAAGTTATAAAGAAATTTTAATGGTTTGCAGAAGACAGCCGCACAATCCTTAACTAAAAATGCCGGAATCATGTCCGGTCCAGCAGTAAACTTAGGTTTCAAATCTTTTAGCTTTATGAAAACTTTTTCGTCTGAAAAGGTATCTGTTAAGATGTTGCTCTGAAAAAGAGAACCACTAGTTGCTGTAACATTGTGAAAACTTGATAAACGAAAGACAGATTTGAAGTGATCTGCAAAAGATCGAACCAAATTCTCACCTCCAGCAATTGACTCATCCTTGTATGTCATGTTAGAAGGGATGCCCGGATTTTTTCGTTTTAAATTGACAAACTTCCAGAATTCTTGAGGATTCGCTGTAATGTTTTTTTCTGCGTGTAAAATGAATTCTTTATAGGCATATTCAATTTCTTTCTTGACAATTCGTCTCAAGTTCTCAAATTTTTCTTTATCGGTACGCAGTCCTGATTTTTTAGCTTTGTTCCAAAGATGAGATTTTTGTTTAATTAACTTTATGACTTTAGGTGTAAACCAAACAGGGTAAGTTGAGGAACGACATTTATTTTTGGGCACAAAACGTTCTATTATATAATCGAGATGTTGATAAAAAGCCTCGCATGCTAAGTTGACATCACGGTACTTAATAGAAACTCCCAATTAGTATGAAGGAGGTTATTGTATAATGCTGGAAAATTAGCCTTGCGGAAATTAAAGTACCATTCGCAACCATTAGCCAAGGTTCTGGATCTCTTATAGAGCTTTGTTTCAATAGACCACTCGAGACATGGGTGATACACATCTTCTCGAGCCAAAGGTTCTGCTGCACGATCAACCGAAATGTGATTGTTCGCTATGACAAAATCAAGTGTTCGATTAAGACTATTAGTAATTTTGTTACATTGATGTAGAGAAAGAAACTGCAGAAAGTCAAAAAAATGCTTAACAAGGGGTGGTAAATTATAAGGGTTGTGAATTTGACTATAGGTAGGTAAATTAAAATCACCAACAATAAGTATGTTAGACTCATACAGATAGTTAAGTTGACAAATGGCATCAAAAAGAAGAGCATAGTTTTCATTACTTAGCGAGGGAGGAATGTAAATAACTAGAACATAAAGAGTAGAGTGATCCAAATAAATTTTAATACCAACAATATCAACGGCTGGTACAATAGAAAAATGGGTATCAAACTGTAAACGTTCCGTACGAAGGGATGAGTTAACTGCAATTAGTACACCTCCCCCTCTAGAAAAATGTGTTCTTTCAAAATCTCTATTAGTACGATAAACATTGTAAGTAGGTGGAAAAATTTCGAGATCCCCAATGTTATTGTTAAGCCATGTTTCTGTTAAGAGTATCACATCATATGAATTGTCTGAAACATTTAAGTAAAATGGCGATAATTTATTTTTTATGCTGCGAATATTTTGATAATAAAAATTTAATAGTTTCGGATTAATACTATTGATGGAGTTATTTAGTCAAGACAAATCGGTGAGAAGGGGCTTAGGTTTTGAAATTTCAATAGGTGTTGACATATTAAACACATCCTGTTTAATTTTGGCTTGAGCAGATTTATAAGCGAAACACTGCTTGTAATCCCAAGCAGCATGGGAAGTATTAATTTCCAAGTGTTGCAAATTGCGAATAGATAAACAGTTAGAGCAACAGAGTTTTGTATTATCATCATTTCTTTGGTTTGGACAAGCTTTTAAATTATGGGATTGTGCACATAGAGGACACACAGGTTCCTTTTTACATTGACCAGAACCATGATTATAACCATTGCAGTTAAAACACCTTAAAATCGTGAGAGCATCAAAAACGCTACACCCATTGAGACCTATAAGCAAATGACCGTTATCGAGTAGATTTTTATAAGAATCAAGATCGACTAGACATTCTGCTTGAAGCGTATCTTTGGACTTAGAGGTAGATGAAATTTTTTGCACCTTACATAGTGCATCCTTTGAAAAGAGATGAGAATTTTGTGATAAGGCGTAACTAGCAATCTCGTCTTTATTCAGTCCTTCAGGAATACCAACTATACGTACACGAGGGAGAATTGTAGTTGTCTTTTTAACATTATAATTATTAGATAGCTTGTCATCCGCGATACTGATGAGATTATCACTTTGTTGTTTATTTGCGCATTTAATTAATAATCCGCCATTGGAAACCACTTTGACTTTATTGATTTCAATGTTAGCAGGGAGAGGTTTAAGTGTGTGAAGAATTTCAGATTTGGTCTGCTTTACTGATTGAGATGAGTTTTTTGGTTTTATGATCACACCACATTCTGAAGAGTTTTGTAGTTTTTTAGCATAACTTACATTAGTATCATTAGTGGAGATATGGTTAATATCCTTGGAGCTATCAGTACTACTTTGCGAAGTTTTAACTATTTGGCACGATTTAACAAGGTCAAGGTTACGCTCTTTAAGATCATTGACCTCAGCACGAAGTAATTGAATTTCTGAAATTAATTGTTGCATTGCCTCATTTTCAGCGACTCCAATTTTAGCAGAAGCAGTTGGTAATGAATTAAGACTAATATTGCTGTTTTTCAGGACATTCAATTCTGTACGCAAAAAGTTTATTTCCTCATTAAGACTGCGACATTCTTTTTTAATCAAATCACCAAGCTGTTTAATAAATATATCTGAGATAGAACCAGAACCAGAGGAAGCTTTAAATATATTAAAATTATTTGCACAGTCCACACAAAATAACTTAGCATGCAATGAGATCCTACGAGCCCTGTCGCAGGCCGTAATCGCATCTGGGGGCATCGAAAGACATGAGTAGTGCATCGAACGACCACACCAATCACAAGCTAATCCAAGAGCAGGATCAACTAATGCTGCACACTTTGGGCACTTTCCGTCCATTAAATATAGGTTTTTAGAAACGAGATTAAATTGATGCTAATAGATATGCACACAACACAATAAAAGTTAGGCTAACTAAGACACCGAAGTAAACAAACGGCAGCGCCGCGAAGCGGCGCTTGCCTAAAACGCTTAAGTAAACAAACAGAATTATGCGCTTTATAAATACAAAATCAACATAAGCAAGTTCAAGTACACAAAAAAAAAAGGTAAACCAACGATGGTTACGCACAAAAACACATTTACCAACAGCAAATTATTAAATCATTTATAAATAAAAATAATTTAAAAAGGTCAGCGCCGTGTGGTTAAAATTGACACTATAAAATGTAAACTGATAGAGTTAATTTAGCTGAAATCCCGCATTAAAATATGCAAACAGCTCAATTAATGACTGTTTACCCCACATAGGAGTTTATGCGAAATATGAGATGAATTTAGAGGATTATGGAGCAAATTTTAACACTGAAATCAATAAAAATCGACAAAAATACAGTTTCTAGCTAAAATTTGATGGTTTCGTTGCACTTTCCGAGCCCGTAGGGTATCTGAGTGGCTTAAAAATACAAGAAAACACTTCAAAAGTGACGTTTCTGAAGAATTTTAACAGTTTTCTTGTATCTACGAACGCCAGAATGCATAAAATTGACCTAAACGTCTCCTTTTCCTATTCTGAGTCGATTCTGCATGCTTTAAGTGTGTTTGGTGGCTCAGAACCATCAAAAAACGTTGAAATATAGTTCAAATTCAATAAAAATCGACAAAAATACAGTTTCTAGCTAAAATTTGATGGTTTCGTTGCACTTTCCGAGCCCGTTGGGTATCTGAGTGGCTTAAAAGTACAAGAAAACACTTCAAAAGTGACGTTTCTGAAGAATTTTAACAGTTTTCTTGTATCTACGAACGCCAGAATGCATAAAATTGACCTAAACGTCTCCTTTTCCTATTCTGAGTCGATTCTGCATGCTTTAAGTGTGTTTGGTGGCTCAGAACCATCAAAAAACGTTGAAATGTAGTTCAAATTCAATAAAAATCGACAAAAATACAGTTTCTAGCTAAAATTTGATGGTTTCGTTGCACTTTCCGAGCTCGTAGGGTATCTGAGTGGCTTAAAAGTACAAGAAAACACTTCAAAAGTGACGTTTCTGAAGAATTTTAACAGTTTTCTTGTATCTACGAACGCCAGAATGCATAAAATTGACCTAAACGTCTCCTTTTCCTATTCTGAGTCGATTCTGCATGCTTTAAGTGTGTTTGGTGGCTCAGAACCATCAAAAAACGTTGAAATATAGTTCAAATTCAATAAAAATCGACAAAAATACAGTTTCTAGCTAAAATTTGATGGTTTCGTTGCACTTTCCGAGCCCGTAGGGTATCTGAGTGGCTTAAAAGTACAAGAAAACACTTCAAAAGTGCCGTTTCTGAAGAATTTTAACAGTTTTCTTGTATCTACGAACGCCAGAATGCATAAAATTGACCTAAACGTCTCCTTTTCCTATTCTGAGTCGATTCTGCATGCTTTAAGTGTGTTTGGTGGCTCAGAACCATCAAAAAACGTTGAAATATAGTTCAAATTCAATAAAAATCGACAAAAATACAGTTTCTAGCTAAAATTTGATGGTTTCGTTGCACTTTCCGAGCCCGTAGGGTATCTGAGTGGCTTAAAAGTACAAGAAAACACTTCAAAAGTGAAGTTTCTGAAGAATTTTAACAGTTTTCTTGTATCTACGAACGCCAGAATGCATAAAATTGACCTAAACCTCTCCTTTTCCTATTCTGAGTCGATTCTGCATGCTTTAAGTGTGTTTGGTGGCTCAGAACCATCAAAAAACGTTGAAATATAGTTCAAATTCAATAAAAATCGACAAAAATACAGTTTCTAGCTAAAATTTGATGGTTTCGTTGCACTTTCCGAGCCCGTAGGGTATCTGAGTGGCTTAAAAGTACAAGAAAACACTTCAAAAGTGACGTTTCTGAAGAATTTTAACAGTTTTCTTGTATCTACGAACGCCAGAATGCATAAAATTGACCTAAACGTCTCCTTTTCCTATTCTGAGTCGATTCTGCATGCTTTAAGTGTGTTTGGTGGCTCAGAACCATCAAAAAACGTTGAAATATAGTTCAAATTCAATAAAAATCGACAAAAATACAGTTTCTAGCTAAAATTTGATGGTTTCGTTGCACTTTCCGAGCCCGTAGGGTATCTGAGTGGCTTAAAAGTACAAGAAAACACTTCAAAAGTGACGTTTCTGAAGAATTTTAACAGTTTTCTTGTATCTACGAACGCCAGAATGCATAAAATTGACCTAAACGTCTCCTTTTCCTATTCTGAGTCGATTCTGCATGCTTTAAGTGTGTTTGGTGGCTCAGAACCATCAAAAAACGTTGAAATATAGTTCAAATTCAATAAAAATCGACAAAAATACAGTTTCTAGCTAAAATTTGATGGTTTCGTTGCACTTTCCGAGCCCGTAGGGTATCTGAGTGGCTTAAAAGTACAAGAAAACACTTCAAAAGTGACGTTTCTGAAGAATTTTAACAGTTTTCTTGTATCTACGAACGCCAGAATGCATAAAATTGACCTAAACGTCTCCTTTTCCTATTCTGAGTCGATTCTGCATGCTTTAAGTGTGTTTGGTGGCTCAGAACCATCAAAAAACGTTGAAATATAGTTCAAATTCAATAAAAATCGACAAAAATACAGTTTCTAGCTAAAATTTGATGGTTTCGTTGCACTTTCCGAGCCCGTAGGGTATCTGAGTGGCTTAAAAGTACAAGAAAACACTTCAAAAGTGACGTTTCTGAAGAATTTTAACAGTTTTCTTGTATCTACGAACGCCAGAATGCATAAAATTGACCTAAACGTCTCCTTTTCCTATTCTGAGTCGATTCTGCATGCTTTAAGTGTGTTTGGTGGCTCAGAACCATCAAAAAACGTTGAAATATAGTTCAAATTCAATAAAAATCGACAAAAATACAGTTTCTAGCTAAAATTTGATGGTTTCGTTGCACTTTCCGAGCCCGTAGGGTATCTGAGTGGCTTAAAAGTACAAGAAAACACTTCAAAAGTGACGTTTCTGAAGAATTTTAACAGTTTTCTTGTATCTACGAACGCCAGAATGCATAAAATTGACCTAAACGTCTCCTTTTCCTATTCTGAGTCGATTCTGCATGCTTTAAGTGTGTTTGGTGGCTCAGAACCATCAAAAAACGTTGAAATATAGTTCAAATTCAATAAAAATCGACAAAAATACAGTTTCTAGCTAAAATTTGATGGTTTCGTTGCACTTTCCGAGCCCGTAGGGTATCTGAGTGGCTTAAAAGTACAAGAAAACACTTCAAAAGTGACGTTTCTGAAGAATTTTAACAGTTTTCTTGTATCTACGAACGCCAGAATGCATAAAATTGACCTAAACGTCTCCTTTTCCTATTCTGAGTCGATTCTGCATGCTTTAAGTGTGTTTGGTGGCTCAGAACCATCAAAAAACGTTGAAATATAGTTCAAATTCAATAAAAATCGACAAAAATACAGTTTCTAGCTAAAATTTGATGGTTTCGTTGCACTTTCCGAGCCCGTAGGGTATCTGAGTGGCTTAAAAGTACAAGAAAACACTTCAAAAGTGACGTTTCTGAAGAATTTTAACAGTTTTCTTGTATCTACGAACGCCAGAATGCATAAAATTGACCTAAACGTCTCCTTTTCCTATTCTGAGTCGATTCTGCATGCTTTAAGTGTGTTTGGTGGCTCAGAACCATCAAAAAACGTTGAAATATAGTTCAAATTCAATAAAAATCGACAAAAATACAGTTTCTAGCTAAAATTTGATGGTTTCGTTGCACTTTCCGAGCCCGTAGGGTATCTGAGTGGCTTAAAAGTACAAGAAAACACTTCAAAAGTGACGTTTCTGAAGAATTTTAACAGTTTTCTTGTATCTACGAACGCCAGAATGCATAAAATTGACCTAAACGTCTCCTTTTCCTATTCTGAGTCGATTCTGCATGCTTTAAGTGTGTTTGGTGGCTCAGAACCATCAAAAAACGTTGAAATATAGTTCAAATTCAATAAAAATCGACAAAAATAGAGTTTCTAGCTAAAATTTGATGGTTTCGTTGCACTTTCCGAGCCCGTAGGGTATCTGAGTGGCTTAAAAGTACAAGAAAACACTTCAAAAGTGACGTTTCTGAAGAATTTTAACAGTTTTCTTGTATCTACGAACGCCAGAATGCATAAAATTGACCTAAACGTCTCCTTTTCCTATTCTGAGTCGATTCTGCATGCTTTAAGTGTGTTTGGTGGCTCAGAACCATCAAAAAACGTTGAAATATAGTTCAAATTCAATAAAAATCGACAAAAATACAGTTTCTAGCTAAAATTTGATGGTTTCGTTGCACTTTCCGAGCCCGTTGGGTATCTGAGTGGCTTAAAAGTACAAGAAAACACTTCAAAAGTGACGTTTCTGAAGAATTTTAACAGTTTTCTTGTATCTACGAACGCCAGAATGCATAAAATTGACCTAAACGTCTCCTTTTCCTATTCTGAGTCGATTCTGCATGCTTTAAGTGTGTTTGGTGGCTCAGAACCATCAAAAAACGTTGAAATATAGTTCAAATTCAATAAAAATCGACAAAAATACAGTTTCTAGCTAAAATTTGATGGTTTCGTTGCACTTTCCGAGCCCGTAGGGTATCTGAGTGGCTTAAAAGTACAAGAAAACACTTCAAAAGTGACGTTTCTGAAGAATTTTAACAGTTTTCTTGTATCTACGAACGCCAGAATGCATAAAATTGACCTAAACGTCTCCTTTTCCTATTCTGAGTCGATTCTGCATGCTTTAAGTGTGTTTGGTGGCTCAGAACCATCAAAAAACGTTGAAATATAGTTCAAATTCAATAAAAATCGACAAAAATACAGTTTCTAGCTAAAATTTGATGGTTTCGTTGCACTTTCCGAGCCCGTAGGGTATCTGAGTGGCTTAAAAGTACAAGAAAACACTTCAAAAGTGACGTTTCTGAAGAATTTTAACAGTTTTCTTGTATCTACGAACGCCAGAATGCATAAAATTGACCTAAACGTCTCCTTTTCCTATTCTGAGTCGATTCTGCATGCTTTAAGTGTGTTTGGTGGCTCAGAACCATCAAAAAACGTTGAAATATAGTTCAAATTCAATAAAAATCGACAAAAATACAGTTTCTAGCTAAAATTTGATGGTTTCGTTGCACTTTCCGAGCCCGTAGGGTATCTGAGTGGCTTAAAAGTACAAGAAAACACTTCAAAAGTGACGTTTCTGAAGAATTTTAACAGTTTTCTTGTATCTACGAACGCCAGAATGCATAAAATTGACCTAAACGTCTCCTTTTCCTATTCTGAGTCGATTCTGCATGCTTTAAGTGTGTTTGGTGGCTCAGAACCATCAAAAAACGTTGAAATATAGTTCAAATTCAATAAAAATCGACAAAAATACAGTTTCTAGCTAAAATTTGATGGTTTCGTTGCACTTTCCGAGCCCGTAGGGTATCTGAGTGGCTTAAAAGTACAAGAAAACACTTCAAAAGTGACGTTTCTGAAGAATTTTAACAGTTTTCTTGTATCTACGAACGCCAGAATGCATAAAATTGACCTAAACGTCTCCTTTTCCTATTCTGAGTCGATTCTGCATGCTTTAAGTGTGTTTGGTGGCTCAGAACCATCAAAAAACGTTGAAATATAGTTCAAATTCAATAAAAATCGACAAAAATACAGTTTCTAGCTAAAATTTGATGGTTTCGTTGCACTTTCCGAGCCCGTAGGGTATCTGAGTGGCTTAAAAGTACAAGAAAACACTTCAAAAGTGACGTTTCTGAAGAATTTTAACAGTTTTCTTGTATCTACGAACGCCAGAATGCATAAAATTGACCTAAACGTCTCCTTTTCCTATTCTGAGTCGATTCTGCATGCTTTAACACTAGGAGGACGGCGTTTAACGCATACCTCTACGGACGGCTTGCGGTCATTTGACCGCTGTACTTTTTTTTCAGTAAAACATGGCCAATAGCGTAAATACTTTATTAATATTAATTAAATAACTAAATTACAGTAACATAAACATTAGAAAGTGGAAATCATAAATGAAACTTATGATTCAAAGCAATTTGCATACAAGAAATTTGTAACTTTAATATATTTTCCGTATAAATTATTTTTGCATCTATCACGCGTTCGGTTTGCTTTATTGCGGCATTTAGTTGCATGGCATTGTTTTCTTTTTCCTGTGAACTTTTTCTTAGGCAGTAGGTCATTTTATTATTTTGACCTGACCTGACCCAACATCACTTGCTGGGAGTTCTTTTCACAATTTCAAGAGGAATTTTCGTCTGCTTATTTTCTTCGTTATCACTTCCTGATATAAAATCCATGCATTTATTACAGCCAAGTCTAAAATGTTATAAATAACTTGTCCTTGATCCCGCTTTGAACGAATTTTTTCCAGCCACTTGGTCCACAATATCGTCGCCATATTTTGTAAAGTTGCAATAGGCTATGGTGTCCAGAAGCTTTTTTCGATTATCTTGAATTATTATTTCAGGATGCATAGTGCTCAAAAGCAGAACATTTTTGTTTTTTTCTCTTGATATACAGTCGGCGTTATAGTATTATACTTCAGAACTTTTGTGTCATATACATTACCACTATCCGTCTCGAGGCGAATTATTCAATTCTGCGAGTAATTCCAAATCTATCATATATTTTCTCACCGAATGTTGCGACATTTTCAAAGCAAAAATCACCAAGAAAAAGCACACACTTCACGAAAAGAACAAGATCCAAACCAAAGAATGTAATCACGTGCAATACCAAAATAAATTAAGTTACCACGTAAATTACCAACCATCTTAGTGGAAATTAAGTCCAGATGTTAACAGTATGTGGTATGAGGTAATTTAAATTATTTCGAGAATTTTTGAAGCGATTTTATTGCAGCGGTCAAATGACCGCACTCCGTCTTTCTAGGAAGACATATCCTCACACAGGTGACGAACAGTCCTATTGAATTGCGATTTTTTCCACATACAATCAAGAACAAATAAATAATTGTCACGAAGGATGATAACGAAATACGTTATGAAACCAGAGATATCAAGAATAAAAAATTCGAAAGCGGTCAAATGACCGCCTCCGTCGTTCTAGTGTTAAGTGTGTTTGGTGGCTCAGAACCATCAAAAAACGTTGAAATATAGTTCAAATTCAATAAAAATCGACAAAAATACAGTTTCTAGCTAAAATTTGATGGTTTCGTTGCACTTTCCGAGCCCGTAGGGTATCTGAGTGGCTTAAAAGTACAAGAAAACACTTCAAAAGTGACGTTTCTGAAGAATTTTAACAGTTTTCTTGTATCTACGAACGCCAGAATGCATAAAATTGACCTAAACGTCTCCTTTTCCTATTCTGAGTCGATTCTGCATGCTTTAAGTGTGTTTGGTGGCTCAGAACCATCAAAAAACGTTGAAATATAGTTCAAATTCAATAAAAATCGACAAAAATACAGTTTCTAGCTAAAATTTGATGGTTTCGTTGCACTTTCCGAGCCCGTAGGGTATCTGAGTGGCTTAAAAGTACAAGAAAACACTTCAAAAGTGACGTTTCTGAAGAATTTTAACAGTTTTCTTGTATCTACGAACGCCAGAATGCATAAAATTGACCTAAACGTCTCCTTTTCCTATTCTGAGTCGATTCTGCATGCTTTAAGTGTGTTTGGTGGCTCAGAACCATCAAAAAACGTTGAAATATAGTTCAAATTCAATAAAAATCGACAAAAATACAGTTTCTAGCTAAAATTTGATGGTTTCGTTGCACTTTCCGAGCCCGTAGGGTATCTGAGTGGCTTAAAAGTACAAGAAAACACTTCAAAAGTGACGTTTCTGAAGAATTTTAACAGTTTTCTTGTATCTACGAACGCCAGAATGCATAAAATTGACCTAAACGTCTCCTTTTCCTATTCTGAGTCGATTCTGCATGCTTTAAGTGTGTTTGGTGGCTCAGAACCATCAAAAAACGTTGAAATATAGTTCAAATTCAATAAAAATCGACAAAAATACAGTTTCTAGCTAAAATTTGATGGTTTCGTTGCACTTTCCGAGCCCGTTGGGTATCTGAGTGGCTTAAAAGTACAAGAAAACACTTCAAAAGTGACGTTTCTGAAGAATTTTAACAGTTTTCTTGTATCTACGAACGCCAGAATGCATAAAATTGACCTAAACGTCTCCTTTTCCTATTCTGAGTCGATTCTGCATGCTTTAAGTGTGTTTGGTGGCTCAGAACCATCAAAAAACGTTGAAATATAGTTCAAATTCAATAAAAATCGACAAAAATACAGTTTCTAACTAAAATTTGATGGTTTCGTTGCACTTTCCGAGCCCGTAGGGTATCTGAGTGGCTTAAAAGTACAAGAAAACACTTCAAAAGTGACGTTTCTGAAGAATTTTAACAGTTTTCTTGTATCTACGAACGCCAGAATGCATAAAATTGACCTAAACGTCTCCTTTTCCTATTCTGAGTCGATTCTGCATGCTTTAAGTGTGTTTGGTGGCTCAGAACCATCAAAAAACGTTGAAATATAGTTCAAATTCAATAGAAATCGACAAAAATACAGTTTCTAGCTAAAATTTGATGGTTTCGTTGCACTTTCCGAGCCCGTAGGGTATCTGAGTGGCTTAAAAGTACAAGAAAACACTTCAAAAGTGACGTTTCTGAAGAATTTTAACAGTTTTCTTGTATCTACGAACGCCAGAATGCATAAAATTGACCTAAACGTCTCCTTTTCCTATTCTAAGTCGATTCTGCATGCTTTAAGTGTGTTTGGTGGCTCAGAACCATCAAAAAACGTTGAAATATAGTTCAAATTCAATAAAAATCGACAAAAATACAGTTTCTAGCTAAAATTTGATGGTTTCGTTGCACTTTCCGAGCCCGTAGGGTATCTGAGTGGCTTAAAAGTACAAGAAAACACTTCAAAAGTGACGTTTCTGAAGAATTTTAACAGTTTTCTTGTATCTACGAACGCCAGAATGCATAAAATTGACCTAAACGTCTCCTTTTCCTATTCTGAGTCGATTCTGCATGCTTTAAGTGTGTTTGGTGGCTCAGAACCATCAAAAAACGTTGAAATATAGTTCAAATTCAATAAAAATCGACAAAAATACAGTTTCTAGCTAAAATTTGATGGTTTCGTTGCACTTTCCGAGACCGTAGGGTATCTGAGTGGCTTAAAAGTACAAGAAAACACTTCAAAAGTGACGTTTCTGAAGAATTTTAACAGTTTTCTTGTATCTACGAACGCCAGAATGCATAAAATTGACCTAAACGTCTCCTTTTCCTATTCTGAGTCGATTCTGCATGCTTTAAGTGTGTTTGGTGGCTCAGAACCATCAAAAAACGTTGAAATATAGTTCAAATTCAATAAAAATCGACAAAAATACAGTTTCTAGCTAAAATTTGATGGTTTCGTTGCACTTTAGGAGCCCGTTGGGTATCTGAGTGGCTTAAAAGTACAAGAAAACACTTCAAAAGTGACGTTTCTGAAGAATTTTAACAGTTTTCTTGTATCTACGAACGCCAGAATGCATAAAATTGACCTAAACGTCTCCTTTTCCTATTCTGAGTCGATTCTGCATGCTTTAAGTGTGTTTGGTGGCTCAGAACCATCAAAAAACGTTGAAATATAGTTCAAATTCAATAAAAATCGACAAAAATACAGTTTCTAGCTAAAATTTGATGGTTTCGTTGCACTTTCCGAGCCCGTAGGGTATCTGAGTGGCTTAAAAGTACAAGAAAACACTTCAAAAGTGACGTTTCTGAAGAATTTTAACAGTTTTCTTGTATCTACGAACGCCAGAATGCATAAAATTGACCTAAACGTCTCCTTTTCCTATTCTGAGTCGATTCTGCATGCTTTAAGTGTGTTTGGTGGCTCAGAACCATCAAAAAACGTTGAAATATAGTTCAAATTCAATAAAAATCGACAAAAATACAGTTTCTAGCTAAAATTTGATGGTTTCGTTGCACTTTCCGAGCCCGTAGGGTATCTGAGTGGCTTAAAAGTACAAGAAAACACTTCAAAAGTGACGTTTCTGAAGAATTTTAACAGTTTTCTTGTATCTACGAACGCCAGAATGCATAAAATTGACCTAAACGTCTCCTTTTCCTATTCTGAGTCGATTCTGCATGCTTTAAGTGTGTTTGGTGGCTCAGAACCATCAAAAAACGTTGAAATATAGTTCAAATTCAATAAAAATCGACAACAATACAGTTTCTAGCTAAAATTTGATGGTTTCGTTGCACTTTCCGAGCCCGTAGGGTATCTGAGTGGCTTAAAAGTACAAGAAAACACTTCAAAAGTGACGTTTCTGAAGAATTTTAACAGTTTTCTTGTATCTACGAACGCCAGAATGCATAAAATTGACCTAAACGTCTCCTTTTCCTATTCTGAGTCGATTCTGCATGCTTTAAGTGTGTTTGGTGGCTCAGAACCATCAAAAAACGTTGAAATATAGTTCAAATTCAATAAAAATCGACAAAAATACAGTTTCTAGCTAAAATTTGATGGTTTCGTTGCACTTTCCGAGCCCGTTGGGTATCTGAGTGGCTTAAAAGTACAAGAAAACACTTCAAAAGTGACGTTTCTGAAGAATTTTAACAGTTTTCTTGTATCTACGAACGCCAGAATGCATAAAATTGACCTAAACGTCTCCTTTTCCTATTCTGAGTCGATTCTGCATGCTTTAAGTGTGTTTGGTGGCTCAGAACCATCAAAAAACGTTGAAATATAGTTCAAATTCAATAAAAATCGACAAAAATACAGTTTCTAGCTAAAATTTGATGGTTTCGTTGCACTTTCCGAGCCCGTAGGGTATCTGAGTGGCTTAAAAGTACAAGAAAACACTTCAAAAGTGACGTTTCTGAAGAATTTTAACAGTTTTCTTGTATCTACGAACGCCAGAATGCATAAAATTGACCTAAACGTCTCCTTTTCCTATTCTGAGTCGATTCTGCATGCTTTAAGTGTGTTTGGTGGCTCAGAACCATCAAAAAACGTTGAAATATAGTTCAAATTCAATAAAAATCGACAAAAATACAGTTTCTAGCTAAAATTTGATGGTTTCGTTGCACTTTCCGAGCCCGTAGGGTATCTGAGTGGCTTAAAAGTACAAGAAAACACTTCAAAAGTGACGTTTCTGAAGAATTTTAACAGTTTTCTTGTATCTACGAACGCCAGAATGCATAAAATTGACCTAAACGTCTCCTTTTCCTATTCTGAGTCGATTCTGCATGCTTTAAGTGTGTTTGGTGGCTCAGAACCATCAAAAAACGTTGAAATATAGTTCAAATTCAATAAAAATCGACAAAAATACAGTTTCTAGCTAAAATTTGATGGTTTCGTTGCACTTTCCGAGCCCGTAGGGTATCTGAGTGGCTTAAAAGTACAAGAAAACACTTCAAAAGTGACGTTTCTGAAGAATTTTAACAGTTTTCTTGTATCTACGAACGCCAGAATGCATAAAATTGACCTAAACGTCTCCTTTTCCTATTCTGAGTCGATTCTGCATGCTTTAAGTGTGTTTGGTGGCTCAGAACCATCAAAAAACGTTGAAATATAGTTCAAATTCAATAAAAATCGACAAAAACACAGTTTCTAGCTAAAATTTGATGGTTTCGTTGCACTTTCCGAGCCCGTAGGGTATCTGAGTGGCTTAAAAGTACAAGAAAACACTTCAAAAGTGACGTTTCTGAAGAATTTTAACAGTTTTCTTGTATCTACGAACGCCAGAATGCACAAAATTGACCTAAACGTCTCCTTTTCCTATTCTGAGTCGATTCTGCATGCTTTAAGTGTGTTTGGTGGCTCAGAACCATCAAAAAACGTTGAAATATAGTTCAAATTCAATAAAAATCGACAAAAATACAGTTTCTAGCTAAAATTTGATGGTTTCGTTGCACTTTCCGAGCCCGTAGGGTATCTGAGTGGCTTAAAAGTACAAGAAAACACTTCAAAAGTGACGTTTCTGAAGAATTTTAACAGTTTTCTTGTATCTACGAACGCCAGAATGCATAAAATTGACCTAAACGTCTCCTTTTCCTATTCTGAGTCGATTCTGCATGCTTTAAGTGTGTTTGGTGGCTCAGAACCATCAAAAAACGTTGAAATATAGTTCAAATTCAATAAAAATCGACAAAAATACAGTTTCTAGCTAAAATTTGATGGTTTCGTTGCACTTTCCGAGCCCGTAGGGTATCTGAGTGGCTTAAAAGTACAAGAAAACACTTCAAAAGTGACGTTTCTGAAGAATTTTAACAGTTTTCTTGTATCTACGAACGCCAGAATGCATAAAATTGACCTAAACGTCTCCTTTTCCTATTCTGAGTCGATTCTGCATGCTTTAAGTGTGTTTGGTGGCTCAGAACCATCAAAAAACGTTGAAATATAGTTCAAATTCAATAAAAATCGACAAAAATACAGTTTCTAGCTAAAATTTGATGGTTTCGTTGCACTTTCCGAGCCCGTTGGGTATCTGAGTGGCTTAAAAGTACAAGAAAACACTTCAAAAGTGACGTTTCTGAAGAATTTTAACAGTTTTCTTGTATCTACGAACGCCAGAATGCATAAAATTGACCTAAACGTCTCCTTTTCCTATTCTGAGTCGATTCTGCATGCTTTAAGTGTGTTTGGTGGCTCAGAACCATCAAAAAACGTTGAAATATAGTTCAAATTCAATAAAAATCGACAAAAATACAGTTTCTAACTAAAATTTGATGGTTTCGTTGCACTTTCCGAGCCCGTAGGGTATCTGAGTGGCTTAAAAGTACAAGAAAACACTTCAAAAGTGACGTTTCTGAAGAATTTTAACAGTTTTCTTGTATCTACGAACGCCAGAATGCATAAAATTGACCTAAACGTCTCCTTTTCCTATTCTGAGTCGATTCTGCATGCTTTAAGTGTGTTTGGTGGCTCAGAACCATCAAAAAACGTTGAAATATAGTTCAAATTCAATAGAAATCGACAAAAATACAGTTTCTAGCTAAAATTTGATGGTTTCGTTGCACTTTCCGAGCCCGTAGGGTATCTGAGTGGCTTAAAAGTACAAGAAAACACTTCAAAAGTGACGTTTCTGAAGAATTTTAACAGTTTTCTTGTATCTACGAACGCCAGAATGCATAAAATTGACCTAAACGTCTCCTTTTCCTATTCTAAGTCGATTCTGCATGCTTTAAGTGTGTTTGGTGGCTCAGAACCATCAAAAAACGTTGAAATATAGTTCAAATTCAATAAAAATCGACAAAAATACAGTTTCTAGCTAAAATTTGATGGTTTCGTTGCACTTTCCGAGCCCGTAGGGTATCTGAGTGGCTTAAAAGTACAAGAAAACACTTCAAAAGTGACGTTTCTGAAGAATTTTAACAGTTTTCTTGTATCTACGAACGCCAGAATGCATAAAATTGACCTAAACGTCTCCTTTTCCTATTCTGAGTCGATTCTGCATGCTTTAAGTGTGTTTGGTGGCTCAGAACCATCAAAAAACGTTGAAATATAGTTCAAATTCAATAAAAATCGACAAAAATACAGTTTCTAGCTAAAATTTGATGGTTTCGTTGCACTTTCCGAGCCCGTAGGGTATCTGAGTGGCTTAAAAGTACAAGAAAACACTTCAAAAGTGACGTTTCTGAAGAATTTTAACAGTTTTCTTGTATCTACGAACGCCAGAATGCATAAAATTGACCTAAACGTCTCCTTTTCCTATTCTGAGTCGATTCTGCATGCTTTAAGTGTGTTTGGTGGCTCAGAACCATCAAAAAACGTTGAAATATAGTTCAAATTCAATAAAAATCGACAAAAATACAGTTTCTAGCTAAAATTTGATGGTTTCGTTGCACTTTCCGAGCCCGTTGGGTATCTGAGTGGCTTAAAAGTACAAGAAAACACTTCAAAAGTGACGTTTCTGAAGAATTTTAACAGTTTTCTTGTATCTACGAACGCCAGAATGCATAAAATTGACCTAAACGTCTCCTTTTCCTATTCTGAGTCGATTCTGCATGCTTTAAGTGTGTTTGGTGGCTCAGAACCATCAAAAAACGTTGAAATATAGTTCAAATTCAATAAAAATCGACAAAAATACAGTTTCTAGCTAAAATTTGATGGTTTCGTTGCACTTTCCGAGCCCGTAGGGTATCTGAGTGGCTTAAAAGTACAAGAAAACACTTCAAAAGTGACGTTTCTGAAGAATTTTAACAGTTTTCTTGTATCTACGAACGCCAGAATGCATAAAATTGACCTAAACGTCTCCTTTTCCTATTCTGAGTCGATTCTGCATGCTTTAAGTGTGTTTGGTGGCTCAGAACCATCAAAAAACGTTGAAATATAGTTCAAATTCAATAAAAATCGACAAAAATACAGTTTCTAGCTAAAATTTGATGGTTTCGTTGCACTTTCCGAGCCCGTAGGGTATCTGAGTGGCTTAAAAGTACAAGAAAACACTTCAAAAGTGACGTTTCTGAAGAATTTTAACAGTTTTCTTGTATCTACGAACGCCAGAATGCATAAAATTGACCTAAACGTCTCCTTTTCCTATTCTGAGTCGATTCTGCATGCTTTAACACTAGAACCGCCGAAAATTCCACATACCTGGAACCGCCGCCCCGGTCAAATTGACCGGTGATTAAAACTCGGTTTTTTCGATTGTTTTTATGAATTAGCATATCTATTTACATAAAAATATACGCAAAATACATAAATAATTGTTACCTTAACGTAGTTGTCTTAAATGTTGTTACAATTTTTGTAGTAGGTTATTTTAAATTCTTATAAACCACATAGGTTCTTTTTTTTAGTTCTCACACATAAGTTTTATTTTCACATTTATTTTCTAGATATGTACGTCTCTTACGAGATTGATGACATATCTTTGATCCACCCTCACAATTATTGGAATATTGTAGATCTTTTTTGTTATGGGCTATTCTGCGAGTGTTCTGTTGCACTCGACCAAGTAATATTCACCACCATCGTGTATCACAAACTGTGTCACGGTCAGATTCTCCACCACATTGTTCTTTACTCCGAACAAGGTGAGAAAGTATTTCATTTTCCCTATCAATATTAGATAATTTAGAATCATACACCGAATTTTTTGGTGGAAGATATTCCGGTTAGTCTAAATATGCTAATGCCTGTGAAGCTATGAGGCCTTTCCTGGACCACATACAATTCAATTTGTATATAGGTAAGTATAGAATACTAAAACTAAACAGAAAGCATGCCCTTTCGAAGTACAACAGAGCAATTTTTATGTTCACAAATTTACAGGCTGTAATTTGCAAAAATTTTGTACGCATGTGCAAAATCAGTTCTGCGCATGTGTGGCACAAGTAGAAACAGGTTCTTAGCCGAGTGTAAGAATGAAAACCTTGAAATAAGTACGAACAAAAACTAACAAAGAGGAAAAGCTCTGATTGTTTGATGCAGATATATGCCTTTTTTTTATTCTAGAAATGTTGAAAATATAAATTTATTTACATTTGGTGCAAGTCAAACTGTATAATTCATTCAACTGCTCCCAGAAAATAAACTAAATGACATATACATTTAATCAAAATATAATATTAACGTTCCGGTCAATCTGACCGGGCCGGCGGTTTCAGGAAAAAATTTCCAAAAGAGCGCTCAGAATATTTCAAAATGTTCAAAATTTTGTGACAGCATTGCCAAAGATAATTTAGGAAAACTCAGAAGATTGCAAGATCATAGAAAAATTATTTCCGTTAAAAAAAAAACTTTAAAATCGGAAAACGGTCAAATTGACCGGTGCGGCGGTTCTAGTGTTAAGTGTGTTTGGTGGCTCAGAACCATCAAAAAACGTTGAAATATAGTTCAAATTCAATAAAAATCGACAAAAATACAGTTTCTAGCTAAAATTTGATGGTTTCGTTGCACTTTCCGAGCCCGTAGGGTATCTGAGTGGCTTAAAAGTACAAGAAAACACTTCAAAAGTGACGTTTCTGAAGAATTTTAACAGTTTTCTTGTATCTACGAACGCCAGAATGCATAAAATTGACCTAAACGTCTCCTTTTCCTATTCTGAGTCGATTCTGCATGCTTTAAGTGTGTTTGGTGGCTCAGAACCATCAAAAAACGTTGAAATATAGTTCAAATTCAATAAAAATCGACAAAAATACAGTTTCTAGCTAAAATTTGATGGTTTCGTTGCACTTTCCGAGCCCGTAGGGTATCTGAGTGGCTTAAAAGTACAAGAAAACACTTCAAAAGTGACGTTTCTGAAGAATTTTAACAGTTTTCTTGTATCTACGAACGCCAGAATGCATAAAATTGACCTAAACGTCTCCTTTTCCTATTCTGAGTCGATTCTGCATGCTTTAAGTGTGTTTGGTGGCTCAGAACCATCAAAAAACGTTGAAATATAGTTCAAATTCAATAAAAATCGACAAAAATACAGTTTCTAGCTAAAATTTGATGGTTTCGTTGCACTTTCCGAGCCCGTAGGGTATCTGAGTGGCTTAAAAGTACAAGAAAACACTTCAAAAGTGACGTTTCTGAAGAATTTTAACAGTTTTCTTGTATCTACGAACGCCAGAATGCATAAAATTGACCTAAACGTCTCCTTTTCCTATTCTGAGTCGATTCTGCATGCTTTAAGTGTGTTTGGTGGCTCAGAACCATCAAAAAACGTTGAAATATAGTTCAAATTCAATAAAAATCGACAAAAATACAGTTTCTAGCTAAAATTTGATGGTTTCGTTGCACTTTCCGAGCCCCTAGGGTATCTGAGTGGCTTAAAAGTACAAGAAAACACTTCAAAAGTGACGTTTCTGAAGAATTTTAACAGTTTTCTTGTATCTACGAACGCCAGAATGCATAAAATTGACCTAAACGTCTCCTTTTCCTATTCTGAGTCGATTCTGCATGCTTTAAGTGTGTTTGGTGGCTCAGAACCATCAAAAAACGTTGAAATATAGTTCAAATTCAATAAAAATCGACAAAAATACAGTTTCTAGCTAAAATTTGATGGTTTCGTTGCACTTTCCGAGCCCGTAGGGTATCTGAGTGGCTTAAAAGTACAAGAAAACACTTCAAAAGTGACGTTTCTGAAGAATTTTAACAGTTTTCTTGTATCTACGAACGCCAGAATGCATAAAATTGACCTAAACGTCTCCTTTTCCTATTCTGAGTCGATTCTGCATGCTTTAAGTGTGTTTGGTGGCTCAGAACCATCAAAAAACGTTGAAATATAGTTCAAATTCAATAAAAATCGACAAAAATACAGTTTCTAGCTAAAATTTGATGGTTTCGTTGCACTTTCCGAGCCCCTAGGGTATCTGAGTGGCTTAAAAGTACAAGAAAACACTTCAAAAGTGACGTTTCTGAAGAATTTTAACAGTTTTCTTGTATCTACGAACGCCAGAATGCATAAGATTGACCTAAACGTCTCCTTTTCCTATTCTGAGTCGATTCTGCATGCTTTAAGTGTGTTTGGTGGCTCAGAACCATCAAAAAACGTTGAAATATAGTTCAAATTCAATAAAAATCGACAAAAATACAGTTTCTAGCTAAAATTTGATGGTTTCGTTGCACTTTCCGAGCCCGTAGGGTATCTGAGTGGCTTAAAAGTACAAGAAAACACTTCAAAAGTGACGTTTCTGAAGAATTTTAACAGTTTTCTTGTATCTACGAACGCCAGAATGCATAAAATTGACCTAAACGTCTCCTTTTCCTATTCTGAGTCGATTCTGCATGCTTTAAGTGTGTTTGGTGGCTCAGAACCATCAAAAAACGTTGAAATATAGTTCAAATTCAATAAAAATCGACAAAAATACAGTTTCTAGCTAAAATTTGATGGTTTCGTTGCACTTTCCGAGCCCGTAGGGTATCTGAGTGGCTTAAAAGTACAAGAAAACACTTCAAAAGTGACGTTTCTGAAGAATTTTAACAGTTTTCTTGTATCTACGAACGCCAGAATGCATAAAATTGACCTAAACGTCTCCTTTTCCTATTCTGAGTCGATTCTGCATGCTTTAAGTGTGTTTGGTGGCTCAGAACCATCAAAAAACGTTGAAATATAGTTCAAATTCAATAAAAATCGACAAAAATACAGTTTCTAGCTAAAATTTGATGGTTTCGTTGCACTTTCCGAGCCCGTAGGGTATCTGAGTGGCTTAAAAGTACAAGAAAACACTTCAAAAGTGACGTTTCTGAAGAATTTTAACAGTTTTCTTGTATCTACGAACGCCAGAATGCATAAAATTGACCTAAACGTCTCCTTTTCCTATTCTGAGTCGATTCTGCATGCTTTAAGTGTGTTTGGTGGCTCAGAACCATCAAAAAACGTTGAAATATAGTTCAAATTCAATAAAAATCGACAAAAATACAGTTTCTAGCTAAAATTTGATGGTTTCGTTGCACTTTCCGAGCCCGTAGGGTATCTGAGTGGCTTAAAAGTACAAGAAAACACTTCAAAAGTGACGTTTCTGAAGAATTTTAACAGTTTTCTTGTATCTACGAACGCCAGAATGCATAAAATTGACCTAAACGTCTCCTTTTCCTATTCTGAGTCGATTCTGCATGCTTTAAGTGTGTTTGGTGGCTCAGAACCATCAAAAAACGTTGAAATATAGTTCAAATTCAATAAAAATCGACAAAAATACAGTTTCTAGCTAAAATTTGATGGTTTCGTTGCACTTTCCGAGCCCGTAGGGTATCTGAGTGGCTTAAAAGTACAAGAAAACACTTCAAAAGTGACGTTTCTGAAGAATTTTAACAGTTTTCTTGTATCTACGAACGCCAGAATGCATAAAATTGACCTAAACGTCTCCTTTTCCTATTCTGAGTCGATTCTGCATGCTTTAAGTGTGTTTGGTGGCTCAGAACCATCAAAAAACGTTGAAATATAGTTCAAATTCAATAAAAATCGACAAAAATACAGTTTCTAACTAAAATTTGATGGTTTCGTTGCACTTTCCGAGCCCGTAGGGTATCTGAGTGGCTTAAAAGTACAAGAAAACACTTCAAAAGTGACGTTTCTGAAGAATTTTAACAGTTTTCTTGTATCTACGAACGCCAGAATGCATAAAATTGACCTAAACGTCTCCTTTTCCTATTCTGAGTCGATTCTGCATGCTTTAAGTGTGTTTGGTGGCTCAGAACCATCAAAAAACGTTGAAATATAGTTCAAATTCAATAGAAATCGACAAAAATACAGTTTCTAGCTAAAATTTGATGGTTTCGTTGCACTTTCCGAGCCCGTAGGGTATCTGAGTGGCTTAAAAGTACAAGAAAACACTTCAAAAGTGACGTTTCTGAAGAATTTTAACAGTTTTCTTGTATCTACGAACGCCAGAATGCATAAAATTGACCTAAACGTCTCCTTTTCCTATTCTAAGTCGATTCTGCATGCTTTAAGTGTGTTTGGTGGCTCAGAACCATCAAAAAACGTTGAAATATAGTTCAAATTCAATAAAAATCGACAAAAATACAGTTTCTAGCTAAAATTTGATGGTTTCGTTGCACTTTCCGAGCCCGTAGGGTATCTGAGTGGCTTAAAAGTACAAGAAAACACTTCAAAAGTGACGTTTCTGAAGAATTTTAACAGTTTTCTTGTATCTACGAACGCCAGAATGCATAAAATTGACCTAAACGTCTCCTTTTCCTATTCTGAGTCGATTCTGCATGCTTTAAGTGTGTTTGGTGGCTCAGAACCATCAAAAAACGTTGAAATATACACTGCGTTTCAAATAAAATGCACCACCTAGAAGGAGTAGGCGTAGAATGTTGAAATTTGGTGGAGAAGACTGTTGCATATGGACAAACATTTGATTAAAATTTGAAAGAAAAACTACAATTTGTCTAGATAATATACCGGATGTTATTCGATTTTTATTAATTTTTTGATTATGTTTTAAAGACACTTGAGTAAGATTTTTTTGCAATTTCACTTGACATTTGTCATCAGTGTGCTTGCAAAAATGCTACGAGTTCGCACACGAGGTAATTTTCAACAGATAACACCTATTGAAAGAGGGCGAATTATTGGGATGCATGAGGCTGATTTTCCATTTCAGGAAATCACCAGAAGACTAGGCCCAACGCATTCTACGATATTAAGAACAAGTCAAGAATGGAACAACGAAGAGCTACAAATGCGTCGCAGGGGTACCGACCGTTTCAGAGTCACCCAAGAACGCGAAGATCATTTGCTAAGAAGAAGTGTTATTCAATACCCTTGGTAACCATAACGATCAGTCGGGATGGACTGGATGACAGCAATTGGGCACAGAATCCGAGGAGTACCATCTACCGCCAAATTCGTTCCTTTGGCTTGAGATCTTATCGTCCAAACTGCAAACTTCCCTTACCACAAGAACACAAAACTACCAGGCTTCACTGGTACCAAGACAGGCAGCAATGGCTGTAATAGTGGAATGTCATAATGTTTAGGAACGAGTCTAGGTCTTGTTTGTGGCACTCTGATGGACGCATACGTGTTCGAAGGCCTCGAGGCCAAAGGTAAAATCTGGAATTTGTACAGAGACGTCATATCGCTCTAACACCTTGAGTGATGATATGGGATGGTATACACATCTGTTGAAGTACCCCTTAGTGTTCATTCCAGGCACGCTAAATGCCCGGCGTTACATCGTTAACGTGTTAAATCAATTTCTTTTTCCTTACCTCTAGAACCATCGAAGAACATCTTTTGAACAAGATAATGCGTGGCCTCATGTGGCCATATTAACTTAAAGAGTGTTTGACGAAAATAACGTCAACTTCTTACCCTGGCCTGCCCGATCACCAGATTTATCAACAATCGAAAATGTTTAGGATTTAATGCATAGAAGGCTGCGCAATTTACCACATCCTCCAAAGACTTTGGAAAAATGTCTACAACAAATTCAAAATGCCTGGAACGAGATGCCCCAGCAGGCAATAGATCATCTCATTTTAAGCATGCCTAGAAGAATACAGTCTTGTATTCGTGCACGTGGAATTTTAACCCATTATTAACATTTCTTGTGTTAGACATTTTATTTTTTCTTTGAAATTTTAATCAAATGTGTGTCTACGTGCAATAGTCTTCTCCACCAAATTTCAACATTCTACGCCTACTCCTTCTAGGTGGTGCATTTTATTTGAAACGCAGTGTAGTTCAAATTCAATAAAAATCGACAAAAATACAGTTTCTAGCTAAAATTTGATGGTTTCGTTGCACTTTCCGAGCCCGTAGGGTATCTGAGTGGCTTAAAAGTACAAGAAAACACTTCAAAAGTGACGTTTCTGAAGAATTTTAACAGTTTTCTTGTATCTACGAACGCCAGAATGCATAAAATTGACCTAAACGTCTCCTTTTCCTATTCTGAGTCGATTCTGCATGCTTTAAGTGTGTTTGGTGGCTCAGAACCATCAAAAAACGTTGAAATATAGTTCAAATTCAATAAAAATCGACAAAAATACAGTTTCTAGCTAAAATTTGATGGTTTCGTTGCACTTTCCGAGCCCGTTGGGTATCTGAGTGGCTTAAAAGTACAAGAAAACACTTCAAAAGTGACGTTTCTGAAGAATTTTAACAGTTTTCTTGTATCTACGAACGCCAGAATGCATAAAATTGACCTAAACGTCTCCTTTTCCTATTCTGAGTCGATTCTGCATGCTTTAAGTGTGTTTGGTGGCTCAGAACCATCAAAAAACGTTGAAATATAGTTCAAATTCAATAAAAATCGACAAAAATACAGTTTCTAGCTAAAATTTGATGGTTTCGTTGCACTTTCCGAGCCCGTAGGGTATCTGAGTGGCTTAAAAGTACAAGAAAACACTTCAAAAGTGACGTTTCTGAAGAATTTTAACAGTTTTCTTGTATCTACGAACGCCAGAATGCATAAAATTGACCTAAACGTCTCCTTTTCCTATTCTGAGTCGATTCTGCATGCTTTAAGTGTGTTTGGTGGCTCAGAACCATCAAAAAACGTTGAAATATAGTTCAAATTCAATAAAAATCGACAAAAATACAGTTTCTAGCTAAAATTTGATGGTTTCGTTGCACTTTCCGAGCCCGTAGGGTATCTGAGTGGCTTAAAAGTACAAGAAAACACTTCAAAAGTGACGTTTCTGAAGAATTTTAACAGTTTTCTTGTATCTACGAACGCCAGAATGCATAAAATTGACCTAAACGTCTCCTTTTCCTATTCTGAGTCGATTCTGCATGCTTTAACACTAGAACCGCCGAAAATTCCACATACCTGGAACCGCCGCCCCGGTCAAATTGACCGGTGATTAAAACTCGGTTTTTTCGATTGTTTTTATGAATTAGCATATCTATTTACATAAAAATATACGCAAAATACATAAATAATTGTTACCTTAACGTAGTTGTCTTAAATGTTGTTACAATTTTTGTAGTAGGTTATTTTAAATTCTTATAAACCACATAGGTTCTTTTTTTTAGTTCTCACACATAAGTTTTATTTTCACATTTATTTTCTAGATATGTACGTCTCTTACGAGATTGATGACATATCTTTGATCCACCCTCACAATTATTGGAATATTGTAGATCTTTTTTGTTATGGGCTATTCTGCGAGTGTTCTGTTGCACTCGACCAAGTAATATTCACCACCATCGTGTATCACAAACTGTGTCACGGTCAGATTCTCCACCACATTGTTCTTTACTCCGAACAAGGTGAGAAAGTATTTCATTTTCCCTATCAATATTAGATAATTTAGAATCATACACCGAATTTTTTGGTGGAAGATATTCCGGTTAGTCTAAATATGCTAATGCCTGTGAAGCTATGAGGCCTTTCCTGGACCACATACAATTCAATTTGTATATAGGTAAGTATAGAATACTAAAACTAAACAGAAAGCATGCCCTTTCGAAGTACAACAGAGCAATTTTTATGTTCACAAATTTACAGGCTGTAATTTGCAAAAATTTTGTACGCATGTGCAAAATCAGTTCTGCGCATGTGTGGCACAAGTAGAAACAGGTTCTTAGCCGAGTGTAAGAATGAAAACCTTGAAATAAGTACGAACAAAAACTAACAAAGAGGAAAAGCTCTGATTGTTTGATGCAGATATATGCCTTTTTTTTATTCTAGAAATGTTGAAAATATAAATTTATTTACATTTGGTGCAAGTCAAACTGTATAATTCATTCAACTGCTCCCAGAAAATAAACTAAATGACATATACATTTAATCAAAATATAATATTAACGTTCCGGTCAATCTGACCGGGCCGGCGGTTTCAGGAAAAAATTTCCAAAAGAGCGCTCAGAATATTTCAAAATGTTCAAAATTTTGTGACAGCATTGCCAAAGATAATTTAGGAAAACTCAGAAGATTGCAAGATCATAGAAAAATTATTTCCGTTAAAAAAAAAACTTTAAAATCGGAAAACGGTCAAATTGACCGGTGCGGCGGTTCTAGTGTTAAGTGTGTTTGGTGGCTCAGAACCATCAAAAAACGTTGAAATATAGTTCAAATTCAATAAAAATCGACAAAAATACAGTTTCTAGCTAAAATTTGATGGTTTCGTTGCACTTTCCGAGCCCGTAGGGTATCTGAGTGGCTTAAAAGTACAAGAAAACACTTCAAAAGTGACGTTTCTGAAGAATTTTAACAGTTTTCTTGTATCTACGAACGCCAGAATGCATAAAATTGACCTAAACGTCTCCTTTTCCTATTCTGAGTCGATTCTGCATGCTTTAAGTGTGTTTGGTGGCTCAGAACCATCAAAAAACGTTGAAATATAGTTCAAATTCAATAAAAATCGACAAAAATACAGTTTCTAGCTAAAATTTGATGGTTTCGTTGCACTTTCCGAGCCCGTAGGGTATCTGAGTGGCTTAAAAGTACAAGAAAACACTTCAAAAGTGACGTTTCTGAAGAATTTTAACAGTTTTCTTGTATCTACGAACGCCAGAATGCATAAAATTGACCTAAACGTCTCCTTTTCCTATTCTGAGTCGATTCTGCATGCTTTAAGTGTGTTTGGTGGCTCAGAACCATCAAAAAACGTTGAAATATAGTTCAAATTCAATAAAAATCGACAAAAATACAGTTTCTAGCTAAAATTTGATGGTTTCGTTGCACTTTCCGAGCCCGTAGGGTATCTGAGTGGCTTAAAAGTACAAGAAAACACTTCAAAAGTGACGTTTCTGAAGAATTTTAACAGTTTTCTTGTATCTACGAACGCCAGAATGCATAAAATTGACCTAAACGTCTCCTTTTCCTATTCTGAGTCGATTCTGCATGCTTTAAGTGTGTTTGATGGCTCAGAACCATCAAAAAACGTTGAAATATAGTTCAAATTCAATAAAAATCGACAAAAATACAGTTTCTAGCTAAAATTTGATGGTTTCGTTGCACTTTCCGAGCCCCTAGGGTATCTGAGTGGCTTAAAAGTACAAGAAAACACTTCAAAAGTGACGTTTCTGAAGAATTTTAACAGTTTTCTTGTATCTACGAACGCCAGAATGCATAAAATTGACCTAAACGTCTCCTTTTCCTATTCTGAGTCGATTCTGCATGCTTTAAGTGTGTTTGGTGGCTCAGAACCATCAAAAAACGTTGAAATATAGTTCAAATTCAATAAAAATCGACAAAAATACAGTTTCTAGCTAAAATTTGATGGTTTCGTTGCACTTTCCGAGCCCGTAGGGTATCTGAGTGGCTTAAAAGTACAAGAAAACACTTCAAAAGTGACGTTTCTGAAGAATTTTAACAGTTTTCTTGTATCTACGAACGCCAGAATGCATAAAATTGACCTAAACGTCTCCTTTTCCTATTCTGAGTCGATTCTGCATGCTTTAAGTGTGTTTGGTGGCTCAGAACCATCAAAAAACGTTGAAATATAGTTCAAATTCAATAAAAATCGACAAAAATACAGTTTCTAGCTAAAATTTGATGGTTTCGTTGCACTTTCCGAGCCCCTAGGGTATCTGAGTGGCTTAAAAGTACAAGAAAACACTTCAAAAGTGACGTTTCTGAAGAATTTTAACAGTTTTCTTGTATCTACGAACGCCAGAATGCATAAGATTGACCTAAACGTCTCCTTTTCCTATTCTGAGTCGATTCTGCATGCTTTAAGTGTGTTTGGTGGCTCAGAACCATCAAAAAACGTTGAAATATAGTTCAAATTCAATAAAAATCGACAAAAATACAGTTTCTAGCTAAAATTTGATGGTTTCGTTGCACTTTCCGAGCCCGTAGGGTATCTGAGTGGCTTAAAAGTACAAGAAAACACTTCAAAAGTGACGTTTCTGAAGAATTTTAACAGTTTTCTTGTATCTACGAACGCCAGAATGCATAAAATTGACCTAAACGTCTCCTTTTCCTATTCTGAGTCGATTCTGCATGCTTTAAGTGTGTTTGGTGGCTCAGAACCATCAAAAAACGTTGAAATATAGTTCAAATTCAATAAAAATCGACAAAAATACAGTTTCTAGCTAAAATTTGATGGTTTCGTTGCACTTTCCGAGCCCGTAGGGTATCTGAGTGGCTTAAAAGTACAAGAAAACACTTCAAAAGTGACGTTTCTGAAGAATTTTAACAGTTTTCTTGTATCTACGAACGCCAGAATGCATAAAATTGACCTAAACGTCTCCTTTTCCTATTCTGAGTCGATTCTGCATGCTTTAAGTGTGTTTGGTGGCTCAGAACCATCAAAAAACGTTGAAATATAGTTCAAATTCAATAAAAATCGACAAAAATACAGTTTCTAGCTAAAATTTGATGGTTTCGTTGCACTTTCCGAGCCCGTAGGGTATCTGAGTGGCTTAAAAGTACAAGAAAACACTTCAAAAGTGACGTTTCTGAAGAATTTTAACAGTTTTCTTGTATCTACGAACGCCAGAATGCATAAAATTGACCTAAACGTCTCCTTTTCCTATTCTGAGTCGATTCTGCATGCTTTAAGTGTGTTTGGTGGCTCAGAACCATCAAAAAACGTTGAAATATAGTTCAAATTCAATAAAAATCGACAAAAATACAGTTTCTAGCTAAAATTTGATGGTTTCGTTGCACTTTCCGAGCCCGTAGGGTATCTGAGTGGCTTAAAAGTACAAGAAAACACTTCAAAAGTGACGTTTCTGAAGAATTTTAACAGTTTTCTTGTATCTACGAACGCCAGAATGCATAAAATTGACCTAAACGTCTCCTTTTCCTATTCTGAGTCGATTCTGCATGCTTTAAGTGTGTTTGGTGGCTCAGAACCATCAAAAAACGTTGAAATATAGTTCAAATTCAATAAAAATCGACAAAAATACAGTTTCTAGCTAAAATTTGATGGTTTCGTTGCACTTTCCGAGCCCGTAGGGTATCTGAGTGGCTTAAAAGTACAAGAAAACACTTCAAAAGTGACGTTTCTGAAGAATTTTAACAGTTTTCTTGTATCTACGAACGCCAGAATGCATAAAATTCACCTAAACGTCTCCTTTTCCTATTCTGAGTCGATTCTGCATGCTTTAAGTGTGTTTGGTGGCTCAGAACCATCAAAAAACGTTGAAATATAGTTCAAATTCAATAAAAATCGACAAAAATACAGTTTCTAGCTAAAATTTGATGGTTTCGTTGCACTTTCCGAGCCCGTAGGGTATCTGAGTGGCTTAAAAGTACAAGAAAACACTTCAAAAGTGACGTTTCTGAAGAATTTTAACAGTTTTCTTGTATCTACGAACGCCAGAATGCATAAAATTGACCTAAACGTCTCCTTTTCCTATTCTGAGTCGATTCTGCATGCTTTAAGTGTGTTTGGTGGCTCAGAACCATCAAAAAACGTTGAAATATAGTTCAAATTCAATAAAAATCGACAAAAATACAGTTTCTAGCTAAAATTTGATGGTTTCGTTGCACTTTCCGAGCCCGTTGGGTATCTGAGTGGCTTAAAAGTACAAGAAAACACTTCAAAAGTGACGTTTCTGAAGAATTTTAACAGTTTTCTTGTATCTACGAACGCCAGAATGCATAAAATTGACCTAAACGTCTCCTTTTCCTATTCTGAGTCGATTCTGCATGCTTTAAGTGTGTTTGGTGGCTCAGAACCATCAAAAAACGTTGAAATATAGTTCAAATTCAATAAAAATCGACAAAAATACAGTTTCTAGCTAAAATTTGATGGTTTCGTTGCACTTTCCGAGCCCGTAGGGTATCTGAGTGGCTTAAAAGTACAAGAAAACACTTCAAAAGTGACGTTTCTGAAGAATTTTAACAGTTTTCTTGTATCTACGAACGCCAGAATGCATAAAATTGACCTAAACGTCTCCTTTTCCTATTCTGAGTCGATTCTGCATGCTTTAAGTGTGTTTGGTGGCTCAGAACCATCAAAAAACGTTGAAATATAGTTCAAATTCAATAAAAATCGACAAAAATACAGTTTCTAGCTAAAATTTGATGGTTTCGTTGCACTTTCCGAGCCCGTAGGGTATCTGAGTGGCTTAAAAGTACAAGAAAACACTTCAAAAGTGACGTTTCTGAAGAATTTTAACAGTTTTCTTGTATCTACGAACGCCAGAATGCATAAAATTGACCTAAACGTCTCCTTTTCCTATTCTGAGTCGATTCTGCATGCTTTAACACTAGAACCGCCGAAAATTCCACATACCTGGAACCGCCGCCCCGGTCAAATTGACCGGTGATTAAAACTCGGTTTTTTCGATTGTTTTTATGAATTAGCATATCTATTTACATAAAAATATACGCAAAATACATAAATAATTGTTACCTTAACGTAGTTGTCTTAAATGTTGTTACAATTTTTGTAGTAGGTTATTTTAAATTCTTATAAACCACATAGGTTCTTTTTTTTAGTTCTCACACATAAGTTTTATTTTCACATTTATTTTCTAGATATGTACGTCTCTTACGAGATTGATGACATATCTTTGATCCACCCTCACAATTATTGGAATATTGTAGATCTTTTTTGTTATGGGCTATTCTGCGAGTGTTCTGTTGCACTCGACCAAGTAATATTCACCACCATCGTGTATCACAAACTGTGTCACGGTCAGATTCTCCACCACATTGTTCTTTACTCCGAACAAGGTGAGAAAGTATTTCATTTTCCCTATCAATATTAGATAATTTAGAATCATACACCGAATTTTTTGGTGGAAGATATTCCGGTTAGTCTAAATATGCTAATGCCTGTGAAGCTATGAGGCCTTTCCTGGACCACATACAATTCAATTTGTATATAGGTAAGTATAGAATACTAAAACTAAACAGAAAGCATGCCCTTTCGAAGTACAACAGAGCAATTTTTATGTTCACAAATTTACAGGCTGTAATTTGCAAAAATTTTGTACGCATGTGCAAAATCAGTTCTGCGCATGTGTGGCACAAGTAGAAACAGGTTCTTAGCCGAGTGTAAGAATGAAAACCTTGAAATAAGTACGAACAAAAACTAACAAAGAGGAAAAGCTCTGATTGTTTGATGCAGATATATGCCTTTTTTTTATTTTAGAAATGTTGAAAATATAAATTTATTTACATTTGGTGCAAGTCAAACTGTATAATTCATTCAACTGCTCCCAGAAAATAAACTAAATGACATATACATTTAATCAAAATATAATATTAACGTTCCGGTCAATCTGACCGGGCCGGCGGTTTCAGGAAAAAATTTCCAAAAGAGCGCTCAGAATATTTCAAAATGTTCAAAATTTTGTGACAGCATTGCCAAAGATAATTTAGGAAAACTCAGAAGATTGCAAGATCATAGAAAAATTATTTCCGTTAAAAAAAAAACTTTAAAATCGGAAAACGGTCAAATTGACCGGTGCGGCGGTTCTAGTGTTAAGTGTGTTTGGTGGCTCAGAACCATCAAAAAACGTTGAAATATAGTTCAAATTCAATAAAAATCGACAAAAATACAGTTTCTAGCTAAAATTTGATGGTTTCGTTGCACTTTCCGAGCCCGTAGGGTATCTGAGTGGCTTAAAAGTACAAGAAAACACTTCAAAAGTGACGTTTCTGAAGAATTTTAACAGTTTTCTTGTATCTACGAACGCCAGAATGCATAAAATTGACCTAAACGTCTCCTTTTCCTATTCTGAGTCGATTCTGCATGCTTTAAGTGTGTTTGGTGGCTCAGAACCATCAAAAAACGTTGAAATATAGTTCAAATTCAATAAAAATCGACAAAAATACAGTTTCTAGCTAAAATTTGATGGTTTCGTTGCACTTTCCGAGCCCGTAGGGTATCTGAGTGGCTTAAAAGTACAAGAAAACACTTCAAAAGTGACGTTTCTGAAGAATTTTAACAGTTTTCTTGTATCTACGAACGCCAGAATGCATAAAATTGACCTAAACGTCTCCTTTTCCTATTCTGAGTCGATTCTGCATGCTTTAAGTGTGTTTGGTGGCTCAGAACCATCAAAAAACGTTGAAATATAGTTCAAATTCAATAAAAATCGACAAAAATACAGTTTCTAGCTAAAATTTGATGGTTTCGTTGCACTTTCCGAGCCCGTAGGGTATCTGAGTGGCTTAAAAGTACAAGAAAACACTTCAAAAGTGACGTTTCTGAAGAATTTTAACAGTTTTCTTGTATCTACGAACGCCAGAATGCATAAAATTGACCTAAACGTCTCCTTTTCCTATTCTGAGTCGATTCTGCATGCTTTAAGTGTGTTTGGTGGCTCAGAACCATCAAAAAACGTTGAAATATAGTTCAAATTCAATAAAAATCGACAAAAATACAGTTTCTAGCTAAAATTTGATGGTTTCGTTGCACTTTCCGAGCCCGTAGGGTATCTGAGTGGCTTAAAAGTACAAGAAAACACTTCAAAAGTGACGTTTCTGAAGAATTTTAACAGTTTTCTTATATCTACGAACGCCAGAATGCATAAAATTGACCTAAACGTCTCCTTTTCCTATTCTGAGTCGATTCTGCATGCTTTAAGTGTGTTTGGTGGCTCAGAACCATCAAAAAACGTTGAAATATAGTTCAAATTCAATAAAAATCGACAAAAATACAGTTTCTAGCTAAAATTTGATGGTTTCGTTGCACTTTCCGAGCCCGTAGGGTATCTGAGTGGCTTAAAAGTACAAGAAAACACTTCAAAAGTGACGTTTCTGAAGAATTTTAACAGTTTTCTTGTATCTACGAACGCCAGAATGCATAAAATTGACCTAAACGTCTCCTTTTCCTATTCTGAGTCGATTCTGCATGCTTTAAGTGTGTTTGGTGGCTCAGAACCATCAAAAAACGTTGAAATATAGTTCAAATTCAATAAAAATCGACAAAAATACAGTTTCTAGCTAAAATTTGATGGTTTCGTTGCACTTTCCGAGCCCGTAGGGTATCTGAGTGGCTTAAAAGTACAAGAAAACACTTCAAAAGTGACGTTTCTGAAGAATTTTAACAGTTTTCTTGTATCTACGAACGCCAGAATGCATAAAATTGACCTAAACGTCTCCTTTTCCTATTCTGAGTCGATTCTGCATGCTTTAAGTGTGTTTGGTGGCTCAGAACCATCAAAAAACGTTGAAATATAGTTCAAATTCAATAAAAATCGACAAAAATACAGTTTCTAGCTAAAATTTGATGGTTTCGTTGCACTTTCCGAGCCCGTAGGGTATCTGAGTGGCTTAAAAGTACAAGAAAACACTTCAAAAGTGACGTTTCTGAAGAATTTTAACAGTTTTCTTGTATCTACGAACGCCAGAATGCATAAAATTGACCTAAACGTCTCCTTTTCCTATTCTGAGTCGATTCTGCATGCTTTAAGTGTGTTTGGTGGCTCAGAACCATCAAAAAACGTTGAAATATAGTTCAAATTCAATAAAAATCGACAAAAATACAGTTTCTAGCTAAAATTTGATGGTTTCGTTGCACTTTCCGAGCCCGTAGGGTATCTGAGTGGCTTAAAAGTACAAGAAAACACTTCAAAAGTGACGTTTCTGAAGAATTTTAACAGTTTTCTTGTATCTACGAACGCCAGAATGCATAAAATTGACCTAAACGTCTCCTTTTCCTATTCTGAGTCGATTCTGCATGCTTTAAGTGTGTTTGGTGGCTCAGAACCATCAAAAAACGTTGAAATATAGTTCAAATTCAATAAAAATCGACAAAAATACAGTTTCTAGCTAAAATTTGATGGTTTCGTTGCACTTTCCGAGCCCGTAGGGTATCTGAGTGGCTTAAAAGTACAAGAAAACACTTCAAAAGTGACGTTTCTGAAGAATTTTAACAGTTTTCTTGTATCTACGAACGCCAGAATGCATAAAATTGACCTAAACGTCTCCTTTTCCTATTCTGAGTCGATTCTGCATGCTTTAAGTGTGTTTGGTGGCTCAGAACCATCAAAAAACGTTGAAATATAGTTCAAATTCAATAAAAATCGACAAAAATACAGTTTCTAGCTAAAATTTGATGGTTTCGTTGCACTTTCCGAGCCCGTAGGGTATCTGAGTGGCTTAAAAGTACAAGAAAACACTTCAAAAGTGACGTTTCTGAAGAATTTTAACAGTTTTCTTGTATCTACGAACGCCAGAATGCATAAAATTGACCTAAACGTCTCCTTTTCCTATTCTGAGTCGATTCTGCATGCTTTAAGTGTGTTTGGTGGCTCAGAACCATCAAAAAACGTTGAAATATAGTTCAAATTCAATAAAAATCGACAAAAATACAGTTTCTAGCTAAAATTTGATGGTTTCGTTGCACTTTCCGAGCCCGTTGGGTATCTGAGTGGCTTAAAAGTACAAGAAAACACTTCAAAAGTGACGTTTCTGAAGAATTTTAACAGTTTTCTTGTATCTACGAACGCCAGAATGCATAAAATTGACCTAAACGTCTCCTTTTCCTATTCTGAGTCGATTCTGCATGCTTTAAGTGTGTTTGGTGGCTCAGAACCATCAAAAAACGTTGAAATATAGTTCAAATTCAATAAAAATCGACAAAAATACAGTTTCTAGCTAAAATTTGATGGTTTCGTTGCACTTTCCGAGCCCGTAGGGTATCTGAGTGGCTTAAAAGTACAAGAAAACACTTCAAAAGTGACGTTTCTGAAGAATTTTAACAGTTTTCTTGTATCTACGAACGCCAGAATGCATAAAATTGACCTAAACGTCTCCTTTTCCTATTCTGAGTCGATTCTGCATGCTTTAAGTGTGTTTGGTGGCTCAGAACCATCAAAAAACGTTGAAATATAGTTCAAATTCAATAAAAATCGACAAAAATACAGTTTCTAGCTAAAATTTGATGGTTTCGTTGCACTTTCCGAGCCCGTAGGGTATCTGAGTGGCTTAAAAGTACAAGAAAACACTTCAAAAGTGACGTTTCTGAAGAATTTTAACAGTTTTCTTGTATCTACGAACGCCAGAATGCATAAAATTGACCTAAACGTCTCCTTTTCCTATTCTGAGTCGATTCTGCATGCTTTAACACTAGAACCGCCGAAAATTCCACATACCTGGAACCGCCGCCCCGGTCAAATTGACCGGTGATTAAAACTCGGTTTTTTCGATTGTTTTTATGAATTAGCATATCTATTTACATAAAAATATACGCAAAATACATAAATAATTGTTACCTTAACGTAGTTGTCTTAAATGTTGTTACAATTTTTGTAGTAGGTTATTTTAAATTCTTATAAACCACATAGGTTCTTTTTTTTAGTTCTCACACATAAGTTTTATTTTCACATTTATTTTCTAGATATGTACGTCTCTTACGAGATTGATGACATATCTTTGATCCACCCTCACAATTATTGGAATATTGTAGATCTTTTTTGTTATGGGCTATTCTGCGAGTGTTCTGTTGCACTCGACCAAGTAATATTCACCACCATCGTGTATCACAAACTGTGTCACGGTCAGATTCTCCACCACATTGTTCTTTACTCCGAACAAGGTGAGAAAGTATTTCATTTTCCCTATCAATATTAGATAATTTAGAATCATACACCGAATTTTTTGGTGGAAGATATTCCGGTTAGTCTAAATATGCTAATGCCTGTGAAGCTATGAGGCCTTTCCTGGACCACATACAATTCAATTTGTATATAGGTAAGTATAGAATACTAAAACTAAACAGAAAGCATGCCCTTTCGAAGTACAACAGAGCAATTTTTATGTTCACAAATTTACAGGCTGTAATTTGCAAAAATTTTGTACGCATGTGCAAAATCAGTTCTGCGCATGTGTGGCACAAGTAGAAACAGGTTCTTAGCCGAGTGTAAGAATGAAAACCTTGAAATAAGTACGAACAAAAACTAACAAAGAGGAAAAGCTCTGATTGTTTGATGCAGATATATGCCTTTTTTTTATTTTAGAAATGTTGAAAATATAAATTTATTTACATTTGGTGCAAGTCAAACTGTATAATTCATTCAACTGCTCCCAGAAAATAAACTAAATGACATATACATTTAATCAAAATATAATATTAACGTTCCGGTCAATCTGACCGGGCCGGCGGTTTCAGGAAAAAATTTCCAAAAGAGCGCTCAGAATATTTCAAAATGTTCAAAATTTTGTGACAGCATTGCCAAAGATAATTTAGGAAAACTCAGAAGATTGCAAGATCATAGAAAAATTATTTCCGTTAAAAAAAAAACTTTAAAATCGGAAAACGGTCAAATTGACCGGTGCGGCGGTTCTAGTGTTAAGTGTGTTTGGTGGCTCAGAACCATCAAAAAACGTTGAAATATAGTTCAAATTCAATAAAAATCGACAAAAATACAGTTTCTAGCTAAAATTTGATGGTTTCGTTGCACTTTCCGAGCCCGTAGGGTATCTGAGTGGCTTAAAAGTACAAGAAAACACTTCAAAAGTGACGTTTCTGAAGAATTTTAACAGTTTTCTTGTATCTACGAACGCCAGAATGCATAAAATTGACCTAAACGTCTCCTTTTCCTATTCTGAGTCGATTCTGCATGCTTTAAGTGTGTTTGGTGGCTCAGAACCATCAAAAAACGTTGAAATATAGTTCAAATTCAATAAAAATCGACAAAAATACAGTTTCTAGCTAAAATTTGATGGTTTCGTTGCACTTTCCGAGCCCGTAGGGTATCTGAGTGGCTTAAAAGTACAAGAAAACACTTCAAAAGTGACGTTTCTGAAGAATTTTAACAGTTTTCTTGTATCTACGAACGCCAGAATGCATAAAATTGACCTAAACGTCTCCTTTTCCTATTCTGAGTCGATTCTGCATGCTTTAAGTGTGTTTGGTGGCTCAGAACCATCAAAAAACGTTGAAATATAGTTCAAATTCAATAAAAATCGACAAAAATACAGTTTCTAGCTAAAATTTGATGGTTTCGTTGCACTTTCCGAGCCCGTAGGGTATCTGAGTGGCTTAAAAGTACAAGAAAACACTTCAAAAGTGACGTTTCTGAAGAATTTTAACAGTTTTCTTGTATCTACGAACGCCAGAATGCATAAAATTGACCTAAACGTCTCCTTTTCCTATTCTGAGTCGATTCTGCATGCTTTAAGTGTGTTTGGTGGCTCAGAACCATCAAAAAACGTTGAAATATAGTTCAAATTCAATAAAAATCGACAAAAATACAGTTTCTAGCTAAAATTTGATGGTTTCGTTGCACTTTCCGAGCCCGTAGGGTATCTGAGTGGCTTAAAAGTACAAGAAAACACTTCAAAAGTGACGTTTCTGAAGAATTTTAACAGTTTTCTTGTATCTACGAACGCCAGAATGCATAAAATTGACCTAAACGTCTCCTTTTCCTATTCTGAGTCGATTCTGCATGCTTTAAGTGTGTTTGGTGGCTCAGAACCATCAAAAAACGTTGAAATATAGTTCAAATTCAATAAAAATCGACAAAAATACAGTTTCTAGCTAAAATTTGATGGTTTCGTTGCACTTTCCGAGCCCGTAGGGTATCTGAGTGGCTTAAAAGTACAAGAAAACACTTCAAAAGTGACGTTTCTGAAGAATTTTAACAGTTTTCTTGTATCTACGAACGCCAGAATGCATAAAATTGACCTAAACGTCTCCTTTTCCTATTCTGAGTCGATTCTGCATGCTTTAAGTGTGTTTGGTGGCTCAGAACCATCAAAAAACGTTGAAATATAGTTCAAATTCAATAAAAATCGACAAAATACAGTTTCTAGCTAAAATTTGATGGTTTCGTTGCACTTTCCGAGCCCGTAGGGTATCTGAGTGGCTTAAAAGTACAAGAAAACACTTCAAAAGTGACGTTTCTGAAGAATTTTAACAGTTTTCTTGTATCTACGAACGCCAGAATGCATAAAATTGACCTAAACGTCTCCTTTTCCTATTCTGAGTCGATTCTGCATGCTTTAAGTGTGTTTGGTGGCTCAGAACCATCAAAAAACGTTGAAATATAGTTCAAATTCAATAAAAATCGACAAAAATACAGTTTCTAGCTAAAATTTGATGGTTTCGTTGCACTTTCCGAGCCCGTAGGGTATCTGAGTGGCTTAAAAGTACAAGAAAACACTTCAAAAGTGACGTTTCTGAAGAATTTTAACAGTTTTCTTGTATCTACGAACGCCAGAATGCATAAAATTGACCTAAACGTCTCCTTTTCCTATTCTGAGTCGATTCTGCATGCTTTAAGTGTGTTTGGTGGCTCAGAACCATCAAAAAACGTTGAAATATAGTTCAAATTCAATAAAAATCAACAAAAATACAGTTTCCTAGCTAAAATTTGATGGTTTCGTTGCACTTTCCGAGCCCGTAGGGTATCTGAGTGGCTTAAAAGTACAAGAAAACACTTCAAAAGTGACGTTTCTGAAGAATTTTAACAGTTTTCTTGTATCTACGAACGCCAGAATGCATAAAATTGACCTAAACGTCTCCTTTTCCTATTCTGAGTCGATTCTGCATGCTTTAAGTGTGTTTGGTGGCTCAGAACCATCAAAAAACGTTGAAATATAGTTCAAATTCAATAAAAATCGACAAAAATACAGTTTCTAGCTAAAATTTGATGGTTTCGTTGCACTTTCCGAGCCCGTAGGGTATCTGAGTGGCTTAAAAGTACAAGAAAACACTTCAAGAGTGACGTTTCTGAAGAATTTTAACAGTTTTCTTGTATCTACGAACGCCAGAATGCATAAAATTGACCTAAACGTCTCCTTTTCCTATTCTGAGTCGATTCTGCATGCTTTAAGTGTGTTTGGTGGCTCAGAACCATCAAAAAACGTTGAAATATAGTTCAAATTCAATAAAAATCGACAAAAATACAGTTTCTAGCTAAAATTTGATGGTTTCGTTGCACTTTCCGAGCCCGTAGGGTATCTGAGTGGCTTAAAAGTACAAGAAAACACTTCAAAAGTGACGTTTCTGAAGAATTTTAACAGTTTTCTTGTATCTACGAACGCCAGAATGCATAAAATTGACCTAAACGTCTCCTTTTCCTATTCTGAGTCGATTCTGCATGCTTTAAGTGTGTTTGGTGGCTCAGAACCATCAAAAAACGTTGAAATATAGTTCAAATTCAATAAAAATCGACAAAAATACAGTTTCTAGCTAAAATTTGATGGTTTCGTTGCACTTTCCGAGCCCGTAGGGTATCTGAGTGGCTTAAAAGTACAAGAAAACACTTCAAAAGTGACGTTTCTGAAGAATTTTAACAGTTTTCTTGTATCTACGAACGCCAGAATGCATAAAATTGACCTAAACGTCTCCTTTTCCTATTCTGAGTCGATTCTGCATGCTTTAAGTGTGTTTGGTGGCTCAGAACCATCAAAAAACGTTGAAATATAGTTCAAATTCAATAAAAATCGACAAAAATACAGTTTCTAGCTAAAATTTGATGGTTTCGTTGCACTTTCCGAGCCCGTAGGGTATCTGAGTGGCTTAAAAGTACAAGAAAACACTTCAAAAGTGACGTTTCTGAAGAATTTTAACAGTTTTCTTGTATCTACGAACGCCAGAATGCATAAAATTGACCTAAACGTCTCCTTTTCCTATTCTGAGTCGATTCTGCATGCTTTAAGTGTGTTTGGTGGCTCAGAACCATCAAAAAACGTTGAAATATAGTTCAAATTCAATAAAAATCGACAAAAATACAGTTTCTAGCTAAAACTTGATGGTTTCGTTGCACTTTCCGAGCCCGTAGGGTATCTGAGTGGCTTAAAAGTACAAGAAAACACTTCAAAAGTGACGTTTCTGAAGAATTTTAACAGTTTTCTTGTATCTACGAACGCCAGAATGCATAAAATTGACCTAAACGTCTCCTTTTCCTATTCTGAGTCGATTCTGCATGCTTTAAGTGTGTTTGGTGGCTCAGAACCATCAAAAAACGTTGAAATATAGTTCAAATTCAATAAAAATCGACAAAAATACAGTTTCTAGCTAAAATTTGATGGTTTCGTTGCACTTTCCGAGCCCGTAGGGTATCTGAGTGGCTTAAAAGTACAAGAAAACACTTCAAAAGTGACGTTTCTGAAGAATTTTAACAGTTTTCTTGTATCTACGAACGCCAGAATGCATAAAATTGACCTAAATGTCTCCTTTTCCTATTCTGAGTCGATTCTGCATGCTTTAAGTGTGTTTGGTGGCTCAGAACCATCAAAAAACGTTGAAATATAGTTCAAATTCAATAAAAATCGACAAAAATACAGTTTCTAGCTAAAATTTGATGGTTTCGTTGCACTTTCCGAGCCCGTAGGGTATCTGAGTGGCTTAAAAGTACAAGAAAACACTTCAAAAGTGACGTTTCTGAAGAATTTTAACAGTTTTCTTGTATCTACGAACGCCAGAATGCATAAAATTGACCTAAACGTCTCCTTTTCCTATTCTGAGTCGATTCTGCATGCTTTAAGTGTGTTTGGTGGCTCAGAACCATCAAAAAACGTTGAAATATAGTTCAAATTCAATAAAAATCGACAAAAATACAGTTTCTAGCTAAAATTTGATGGTTTCGTTGCACTTTCCGAGCCCGTAGGGTATCTGAGTGGCTTAAAAGTACAAGAAAACACTTCAAAAGTGACGTTTCTGAAGAATTTTAACAGTTTTCTTGTATCTACGAACGCCAGAATGCATAAAATTGACCTAAACGTCTCCTTTTCCTATTCTGAGTCGATTCTGCATGCTTTAAGTGTGTTTGGTGGCTCAGAACCATCAAAAAACGTTGAAATATAGTTCAAATTCAATAAAAATCGACAAAAATACAGTTTCTAGCTAAAATTTGATGGTTTCGTTGCACTTTCCGAGCCCGTAGGGTATCTGAGTGGCTTAAAAGTACAAGAAAACACTTCAAAAGTGACGTTTCTGAAGAATTTTAACAGTTTTCTTGTATCTACGAACGCCAGAATGCATAAAATTGACCTAAACGTCTCCTTTTCCTATTCTGAGTCGATTCTGCATGCTTTAAGTGTGTTTGGTGGCTCAGAACCATCAAAAAACGTTGAAATATAGTTCAAATTCAATAAAAATCGACAAAAATACAGTTTCTAGCTAAAATTTGATGGTTTCGTTGCACTTTCCGAGCCCGTAGGGTATCTGAGTGGCTTAAAAGTACAAGAAAACACTTCAAAAGTGACGTTTCTGAAGAATTTTAACAGTTTTCTTGTATCTACGAACGCCAGAATGCATAAAATTGACCTAAACGTCTCCTTTTCCTATTCTGAGTCGATTCTGCATGCTTTAAGTGTGTTTGGTGGCTCAGAACCATCAAAAAACGTTGAAATATAGTTCAAATTCAATAAAAATCGACAAAAATACAGTTTCTAGCTAAAATTTGATGGTTTCGTTGCACTTTCCGAGCCCGTAGGGTATCTGAGTGGCTTAAAAGTACAAGAAAACACTTCAAAAGTGACGTTTCTGAAGAATTTTAACAGTTTTCTTGTATCTACGAACGCCAGAATGCATAAAATTGACCTAAACGTCTCCTTTTCCTATTCTGAGTCGATTCTGCATGCTTTAAGTGTGTTTGGTGGCTCAGAACCATCAAAAAACGTTGAAATGTAGTTCAAATTCAATAAAAATCGACAAAAATACAGTTTCTAGCTAAAATTTGATGGTTTCGTTGCACTTTCCGAGCCCGTAGGGTATCTGAGTGGCTTAAAAGTACAAGAAAACACTTCAAAAGTGACGTTTCTGAAGAATTTTAACAGTTTTCTTGATTCTACGAACGCCAGAATGCATAAAATTGACCTAAACGTCTCCTTTTCCTATTCTGAGTCGATTCTGCATGCTTTAAGTGTGTTTGGTGGCTCAGAACCATCAAAAAACGTTGAAATATAGTTCAAATTCAATAAAAATCGACAAAAATACAGTTTCTAGCTAAAATTTGATGGTTTCGTTGCACTTTCCGAGCCCGTAGGGTATCTGAGTGGCTTAAAAGTACAAGAAAACACTTCAAAAGTGACGTTTCTGAAGAATTTTAACAGTTTTCTTGTATCTACGAACGCCAGAATGCATAAAATTGACCTAAACGTCTCCTTTTCCTATTCTGAGTCGATTCTGCATGCTTTAAGTGTGTTTGGTGGCTCAGAACCATCAAAAAACGTTGAAATATAGTTCAAATTCAATAAAAATCGACAAAAATACAGTTTCTAGCTAAAATTTGATGCTTTCGTTGCACTTTCCGAGCCCGTAGGGTATCTGAGTGGCTTAAAAGTACAAGAAAACACTTCAAAAGTGACGTTTCTGAAGAATTTTAACAGTTTTCTTGTATCTACGAACGCCAGAATGCATAAAATTGACCTAAACGTCTCCTTTTCCTATTCTGAGTCGATTCTGCATGCTTTAAGTGTGTTTGGTGGCTCAGAACCATCAAAAAACGTTGAAATATAGTTCAAATTCAATAAAAATCGACAAAAATACAGTTTCTAGCTAAAATTTGATGGTTTCGTTGCACTTTCCGAGCCCGTAGGTATCTGAGTGGCTTAAAAGTACAAGAAAACACTTCAAAAGTGACGTTTCTGAAGAATTTTAACAGTTTTCTTGTATCTACGAACGCCAGAATGCATAAAATTGACCTAAACGTCTCCTTTTCCTATTCTGAGTCGATTCTGCATGCTTTAAGTGTGTTTGGTGGCTCAGAACCATCAAAAAACGTTGAAATATAGTTCAAATTCAATAAAAATCGACAAAAATACAGTTTCTAGCTAAAATTTGATGGTTTCGTTGCACTTTCCGAGCCCGTAGGGTATCTGAGTGGCTTAAAAGTACAAGAAAACACTTCAAAAGTGACGTTTCTGAAGAATTTTAACAGTTTTCTTGTATCTACGAACGCCAGAATGCATAAAATTGACCTAAACGTCTCCTTTTCCTATTCTGAGTCGATTCTGCATGCTTTAAGTGTGTTTGGTGGCTCAGAACCATCAAAAAACGTTGAAATATAGTTCAAATTCAATAAAAATCGACAAAAATACAGTTTCTAGCTAAAATTTGATGGTTTCGTTGCACTTTCCGAGCCCGTAGGGTATCTGAGTGGCTTAAAAGTACAAGAAAACACTTCAAAAGTGACGTTTCTGAAGAATTTTAACAGTTTTCTTGTATCTACGAACGCCAGAATGCATAAAATTGACCTAAACGTCTCCTTTTCCTATTCTGAGTCGATTCTGCATGCTTTAAGTGTGTTTGGTGGCTCAGAACCATCAAAAAACGTTGAAATGTAGTTCAAATTCAATAAAAATCGACAAAAATACAGTTTCTAGCTAAAATTTGATGGTTTCGTTGCACTTTCCGAGCCCGTAGGGTATCTGAGTGGCTTAAAAGTACAAGAAAACACTTCAAAAGTGACGTTTCTGAAGAATTTTAACAGTTTTCTTGATTCTACGAACGCCAGAATGCATAAAATTGACCTAAACGTCTCCTTTTCCTATTCTGAGTCGATTCTGCATGCTTTAAGTGTGTTTGGTGGCTCAGAACCATCAAAAAACGTTGAAATATAGTTCAAATTCAATAAAAATCGACAAAAATACAGTTTCTAGCTAAAATTTGATGGTTTCGTTGCACTTTCCGAGCCCGTAGGGTATCTGAGTGGCTTAAAAGTACAAGAAAACACTTCAAAAGTGACGTTTCTGAAGAATTTTAACAGTTTTCTTGTATCTACGAACGCCAGAATGCATAAAATTGACCTAAACGTCTCCTTTTCCTATTCTGAGTCGATTCTGCATGCTTTAAGTGTGTTTGGTGGCTCAGAACCATCAAAAAACGTTGAAATATAGTTCAAATTCAATAAAAATCGACAAAAATACAGTTTCTAGCTAAAATTTGATGGTTTCGTTGCACTTTCCGAGCCCGTTGGGTATCTGAGTGGCTTAAAAGTACAAGAAAACACTTTAAAAGTGACGTTTCTGAAGAATTTTAACAGTTTTCTTGTATCTACGATCGCCAGAATGCACAAAATTGACCTAAACGTCTCCTTTTCCTATTCTGAGTCGATTCTGCATGCTTTAAGTGTGTTTGGTGGCTCAGAACCATCAAAAACGTTGAAATATAGTTCAAATTCAATAAAATCGACAAAAATACAGTTTCTAGCTAAAATTTGATGGTTTCGTTGCACTTTCCGAGCCCGTTGGGTATCTGAGTGGCTTAAAAGTACAAGAAAACACTTCAAAAGTGACGTTTCTGAAGAATTTTAACAGTTTTCTTGTATCTACGAACGCCAGAATGCATAAAATTGACCTAAACGTCTACTTTTCCTATTCTGAGTCGATTCTGCATGCTTTAAGTGTGTTTGGTGGCTCAGAACCATCAAAAAACGTTGAAATATAGTTCAAATTCAATTAAAATCGACAAAAATACAGTTTCTAGCTAAAATTTGATGGTTTCGTTGCACTTTCCGAGCCCGTAGGGTATCTGAGTGGCTTAAAAGTACAAGAAAACACTTCAAAAGTGACGTTTCTGAAGAATTTTAACAGTTTTCTTGTATCTACGAACGCCAGAATGCATAAAATTGACCTAAACGTCTCCTTTTCCTATTCTGAGTCGATTCTGCATGCTTTAAGTGTGTTTGGTGGCTCAGAACCATCAAAAAACGTTGAAATATAGTTCAAATTCAATAAAAATCGACAAAATACAGTTTCTAGCTAAAATTTGATGGTTTCGTTGCACTTTCCGAGCCCGTAGGGTATTCTGTGAGTGGCTTAAAAGTACAAGAAAACACTTCAAAAGTGACGTTTCTGAAGAATTTTAACAGTTTTCTTGTATCTACGAACGCCAGATTGCATAAAATTGACCTAAACGTCTCCTTTTCCTATTCTGAGTCGATTCTGCATGCTTTAAGTGTGTTTGGTGGCTCAGAACCATCAAAAAACGTTGAAATATAGTTCAAATTCAATAAAAATCGACAAAAATACAGTTTCTAGCTAAAATTTGATGGTTTCGTTGCACTTTCCGAGCCCGTAGGGTATCTGAGTGGCTTAAAAGTACAAGAAAACACTTCAAAAGTGACGTTTCTGAAGAATTTTAACAGTTTTCTTGTATCTACGAACGCCAGAATGCATAAAATTGACCTAAACGTCTCCTTTTCCTATTCTGAGTCGATTCTGCATGCTTTAAGTGTGTTTGGTGGCTCAGAACCATCAAAAAACGTTGAAATATAGTTCAAATTCAATAAAAATCGACAAAAATACAGTTTCTAGCTAAAATTTGATGGTTTCGTTGCACTTTCCGAGCCCGTAGGGTATCTGAGTGGCTTAAAAGTACAAGAAAACACTTCAAAAGTGACGTTTCTGAAGAATTTTAACAGTTTTCTTGTATCTACGAACGCCAGAATGCATAAAATTGACCTAAACGTCTCCTTTTCCTATTCTGAGTCGATTCTGCATGCTTTAAGTGTGTTTGGTGGCTCAGAACCATCAAAAAACGTTGAAATATAGTTCAAATTCAATAAAAATCGACAAAAATACAGTTTCTAGCTAAAATTTGATGGTTTCGTTGCACTTTCCGAGCCCGTAGGGTATCTGAGTGGCTTAAAAGTACAAGAAAACACTTCAAAAGTGACGTTTCTGAAGAATTTTAACAGTTTTCTTGTATCTACGAACGCCAGAATGCATAAAATTGACCTAAACGTCTCCTTTTCCTATTCTGAGTCGATTCTGCATGCTTTAAGTGTGTTTGGTGGCTCAGAACCATCAAAAAACGTTGAAATATAGTTCAAATTCAATAAAAATCGACAAAAATACAGTTTCTAGCTAAAATTTGATGGTTTCGTTGCACTTTCCGAGCCCGTAGGGTATCTGAGTGGCTTAAAAGTACAAGAAAACACTTCAAAAGTGACGTTTCTGAAGAATTTTAACAGTTTTCTTGTATCTACGAACGCCAGAATGCATAAAATTGACCTAAACGTCTCCTTTTCCTATTCTGAGTCGATTCTGCATGCTTTAAGTGTGTTTGGTGGCTCAGAACCATCAAAAAACGTTGAAATATAGTTCAAATTCAATAAAAATCGACAAAAATACAGTTTCTAGCTAAAATTTGATGGTTTCGTTGCACTTTCCGAGCCCGTAGGGTATCTGAGTGGCTTAAAAGTACAAGAAAACACTTCAAAAGTGACGTTTCTGAAGAATTTTAACAGTTTTCTTGTATCTACGAACGCCAGAATGCATAAAATTGACCTAAACGTCTCCTTTTCCTATTCTGAGTCGATTCTGCATGCTTTAAGTGTGTTTGGTGGCTCAGAACCATCAAAAAACGTTGAAATATAGTTCAAATTCAATAAAAATCGACAAAAATACAGTTTCTAGCTAAAATTTGATGGTTTCGTTGCACTTTCCGAGCCCGTAGGGTATCTGAGTGGCTTAAAAGTACAAGAAAACACTTCAAAAGTGACGTTTCTGAAGAATTTTAACAGTTTTCTTGTATCTACGAACGCCAGAATGCATAAAATTGACCTAAACGTCTCCTTTTCCTATTCTGAGTCGATTCTGCATGCTTTAAGTGTGTTTGGTGGCTCAGAACCATCAAAAAACGTTGAAATATAGTTCAAATTCAATAAAAATCGACAAAAATACAGTTTCTAGCTAAAATTTGATGGTTTCGTTGCACTTTCCGAGCCCGTAGGGTATCTGAGTGGCTTAAAAGTACAAGAAAACACTTCAAAAGTGACGTTTCTGAAGAATTTTAACAGTTTTCTTGTATCTACGAACGCCAGAATGCATAAAATTGACCTAAACGTCTCCTTTTCCTATTCTGAGTCGATTCTGCATGCTTTAAGTGTGTTTGGTGGCTCAGAACCATCAAAAAACGTTGAAATATAGTTCAAATTCAATAAAAATCGACAAAAATACAGTTTCTAGCTAAAATTTGATGGTTTCGTTGCACTTTCCGAGCCCGTAGGGTATCTGAGTGGCTTAAAAGTACAAGAAAACACTTCAAAAGTGACGTTTCTGAAGAATTTTAACAGTTTTCTTGTATCTACGAACGCCAGAATGCATAAAATTGACCTAAACGTCTCCTTTTCCTATTCTGAGTCGATTCTGCATGCTTTAAGTGTGTTTGGTGGCTCAGAACCATCAAAAAACGTTGAAATATAGTTCAAATTCAATAAAAATCGACAAAAATACAGTTTCTAGCTAAAACTTGATGGTTTCGTTGCACTTTCCGAGCCCGTAGGGTATCTGAGTGGCTTAAAAGTACAAGAAAACACTTCAAAAGTGACGTTTCTGAAGAATTTTAACAGTTTTCTTGTATCTACGAACGCCAGAATGCATAAAATTGACCTAAACGTCTCCTTTTCCTATTCTGAGTCGATTCTGCATGCTTTAAGTGTGTTTGGTGGCTCAGAACCATCAAAAAACGTTGAAATATAGTTCAAATTCAATAAAAATCGACAAAAATACAGTTTCTAGCTAAAATTTGATGGTTTCGTTGCACTTTCCGAGCCCGTAGGGTATCTGAGTGGCTTAAAAGTACAAGAAAACACTTCAAAAGTGACGTTTCTGAAGAATTTTAACAGTTTTCTTGTATCTACGAACGCCAGAATGCATAAAATTGACCTAAACGTCTCCTTTTCCTATTCTGAGTCGATTCTGCATGCTTTAAGTGTGTTTGGTGGCTCAGAACCATCAAAAAACGTTGAAATATAGTTCAAATTCAATAAAAATCGACAAAAATACAGTTTCTAGCTAAAATTTGATGGTTTCGTTGCACTTTCCGAGCCCGTAGGGTATCTGAGTGGCTTAAAAGTACAAGAAAACACTTCAAAAGTGACGTTTCTGAAGAATTTTAACAGTTTTCTTGTATCTACGAACGCCAGAATGCATAAAATTGACCTAAACGTCTCCTTTTCCTATTCTGAGTCGATTCTGCATGCTTTAAGTGTGTTTGGTGGCTCAGAACCATCAAAAAACGTTGAAATATAGTTCAAATTCAATAAAAATCGACAAAAATACAGTTTCTAGCTAAAATTTGATGGTTTCGTTGCACTTTCCGAGCCCGTAGGGTATCTGAGTGGCTTAAAAGTACAAGAAAACACTTCAAAAGTGACGTTTCTGAAGAATTTTAACAGTTTTCTTGTATCTACGAACGCCAGAATGCATAAAATTGACCTAAACGTCTCCTTTTCCTATTCTGAGTCGATTCTGCATGCTTTAAGTGTGTTTGGTGGCTCAGAACCATCAAAAAACGTTGAAATATAGTTCAAATTCAATAAAAATCGACAAAAATACAGTTTCTAGCTAAAATTTGATGGTTTCGTTGCACTTTCCGAGCCCGTTGGGTATCTGAGTGGCTTAAAAGTACAAGAAAACACTTCAAAAGTGACGTTTCTGAAGAATTTTAACAGTTTTCTTGTATCTACGAACGCCAGAATGCATAAAATTGACCTAAACGTCTCCTTTTCCTATTCTGAGTCGATTCTGCATGCTTTAAGTGTGTTTGGTGGCTCAGAACCATCAAAAAACGTTGAAATATAGTTCAAATTCAATAAAAATAGACAAAAATACAGTTTCTAGCTAAAATTTGATGGTTTCGTTGCACTTTCCGAGCCCGTAGGGTATCTGAGTGGCTTAAAAGTACAAGAAAACACTTCAAAAGTGACGTTTCTGAAGAATTTTAACAGTTTTCTTGTATCTACGAACGCCAGAATGCATAAAATTGACCTAAACGTCTCCTTTTCCTATTCTGAGTCGATTCTGCATGCTTTAAGTGTGTTTGGTGGCTCAGAACCATCAAAAAACGTTGAAATATTGTTCAAATTCAATAAAAATCGACAAAAATACAGTTTCTAGCTAAAATTTGATGGTTTCGTTGCACTTTCCGAGCCCGTAGGGTATCTGAGTGGCTTAAAAGTACAAGAAAACACTTCAAAAGTGACGTTTCTGAAGAATTTTAACAGTTTTCTTGTATCTACGAACGCCAGAATGCATAAAATTGACCTAAACGTCTCCTTTTCCTATTCTGAGTCGATTCTGCATGCTTTAAGTGTGTTTGGTGGCTCAGAACCATCAAAAAACGTTGAAATATAGTTCAAATTCAATAAAAATCGACAAAAATACAGTTTCTAGCTAAAATTTGATGGTTTCGTTGCACTTTCCGAGCCCGTAGGGTATCTGAGTGGCTTAAAAGTACAAGAAAACACTTCAAAAGTGACGTTTCTGAAGAATTTTAACAGTTTTCTTGTATCTACGAACGCCAGAATGCATAAAATTGACCTAAACGTCTCCTTTTCCTATTCTGAGTCGATTCTGCATGCTTTAAGTGTGTTTGGTGGCTCAGAACCATCAAAAAACGTTGAAATATAGTTCAAATTCAATAAAAATCGACAAAAATACAGTTTCTAGCTAAAATTTGATGGTTTCGTTGCACTTTCCGAGCCCGTAGGGTATCTGAGTGGCTTAAAAGTACAAGAAAACACTTCAAAAGTGACGTTTCTGAAGAATTTTAACAGTTTTCTTGTATCTACGAACGCCAGAATGCATAAAATTGACCTAAACGTCTCCTTTTCCTATTCTGAGTCGATTCTGCATGCTTTAAGTGTGTTTGGTGGCTCAGAACCATCAAAAAACGTTGAAATATAGTTCAAATTCAATAAAAATCGACAAAAATACAGTTTCTAGCTAAAATTTGATGGTTTCGTTGCACTTTCCGAGCCCGTAGGGTATCTGAGTGGCTTAAAAGTACAAGAAAACACTTCAAAAGTGACGTTTCTGAAGAATTTTAACAGTTTTCTTGTATCTACGAACGCCAGAATGCATAAAATTG
>NW_026973022.1:67500-78255 GCF_036711695.1 Zophobas morio | reverse complement strand
CGACGGCGTCTCCGGGTCCTTTTGGGTTGCCCCGACGAACTCTCTTGCGAGGGCCCGAATTATAAGCGGTTCCGCTGCCGGGTTCCGGAATAGGAACCGGATTCCCTTTCGCCCAACGGGTGTGTGCACAATCCGTACGTTCACGTCACCACGGCTCTGGAGGTCGTGTTTGTGACCAACGACAAATCTACACCACATCGACATCGGCTTTCGCCTAGGGCTTAGGATCGACTGACTCGTGTGCAACGGCTGTTCACACGAAACCCTTCTCCACGTCAGTCCTCCAGGGCCTCGCTGGAGTATTTGCTACTACCACCAAGATCTGCACCGACGGCGGCTCCAGACGGCCTCACGGCCAGTCCTTCTGCGCTCACCGCCGCGACCCTCCTACTCGTCAGGGCTTCATGGCCCGTGACCAGAGGCCACCGGACCGCACATGCCGCTGACGGCCGAGTATAAGCACGACGCTTCAGCGCCATCCATTTTCAGGGCTAGTAACTTCGGCAGGTGAGTTGTTACACACTCCTTGGCGGATTCCGACTTCCATGGCCACCGTCCTGATGTCTTAAGTTACCAACGCCTTTCATGGTATCCCATAAGCGTCGATTTAGGCGCTTTAACTCGGCGTTTGGTTCATCCCACAGCGCCAGTTCTGCTTACCAAAAATGGCCCACTTGGCACTCTGATTCGAGTCTCGCGGCTTCAATAGTTCGAGCAAGCCGGAGATCTCACCCATTTAAAGTTTGAGAATAGGTTGAGGCCGTTTCGACCCCAATGCCTCTAATCATTCGCTTTACCGGATGAAACTCGTGCGCTATGAGCGCCAGCTATCCTGAGGGAAACTTCGGAGGGAACCAGCTACTAGATGGTTCGATTAGTCTTTCGCCCCTATACCCAGTTCCGACGATCGATTTGCACGTCAGAATCGCTACGGACCTCCATCAGGGTTTCCCCTGACTTCGTCCTGACCAGGCATAGTTCACCATCTTTCGGGTCCCAGCGTGTACGCTCTTGGTGCGCCTCTTCTCGCGATGAGAACGAGACGCCCCGGGAGTGCGAGGCGGCAGCCGTAACGACCGCCCATCCTCCCTCGGTCCGCGCAAGGCGGACCTTCACTTTCATTGCGCCTTTAGGTTTAGTAATGTCCCAATGACTCGCGCACATGCTAGACTCCTTGGTCCGTGTTTCAAGACGGGTCCTGAAAGTACCCAAAGCTATAGCGTCGCAGATCGGCGTTCTAAAAGAAGACGAGGTCTGTCCGACGACCCACAGCCAACAGCCACCCGGGGACGGGACCGGCACCAGGTCCGATCACCGTCGCGACGAGAGCGCTTGCCGTAGGGCGGACGCCGAACAAGCGGCGGCCTCGCGCCATCTTTATACCGTCGAGCGAGCCGACCGGGAAACACCGCGGGTTCGTTCGGAAACGGCGAACCGTCCGAACGGGCTCCACCGCGGGCCTCAGACCGGCACCCAACGGATCGCGACGTCCTACAGGGGGAGAAGTGCACGCGTTCGATCGCAGTTCGGAGGACGGAAGGCGCAGACGACGCGTACGCCGTCCGTCACGCGACCGCCCAGCGCCACGATCGAGACACGCTGAATCTCCCCTTTCGACCTTTCGGGTTTCTCAGGTTTACCCCTGAACGGTTTCACGTACTATTGAACTCTCTCTTCAAAGTTCTTTTCAACTTTCCCTCACGGTACTTGTTCGCTATCGGTCTCGTGGTCATATTTAGCCTTAGATGGAGTTTACCACCCACTTAGGGCTGCACTCTCAAGCAACCCGACTCTGAGGAGAGATCCTCCCGTCACCGGCAGCGGTCACTACGGGCCTGGCACCCTCTATGGGCTGTGGCCCCGTTCAAGATGGACTTGGACGCGCCGCACGATTTCGGGATGACGGACCCTCCCTAACACCACATTTCCCGGCGTCCGGTTTCGGCCGCGGGATTCGGTGCTGGGCTCTTCCCTGTTCGCTCGCCGCTACTGAGGGAATCCTAGTTAGTTTCTTTTCCTCCGCTTAATAATATGCTTAAATTCGGCGGGTAGTCTCACCTGCTCTGAGGTCGCAAGATCGAATAGATCTGGAAATGGATCATTTTAATACGCAAACGATCATGGCACGTCGTCGACGCGGCCTTTACGGTCTTTCGTCGAACAGCGACCTGACGTCGTCGCGAGATACGTCACGCACGCCTCGGACACGACGGTCGCATCGTTCGACAAAATCAACGCCGTTATGGCCGTCGAAAGTCGATCGTTTTGTGCTTTACGTCTGCTGATCCGCCCGTCGAAGGACGACGACGAACTCCTTCGAAAAGAAAGTCCGACACGTCACCCCGACGGGCCGCTATCGCGTCTCCGGATGTCGCGTACGCCGGATCGTACTCGAAACGAACGAACGTTACGTAAGTCGTCTCGACATCGATCTCCAACGGCACGCGTCTAAAAAACATCCAACTCGCTCCGACGAACGCCACGCTTTCTCAAACGAGGCGAACCGAGCAGTCTTTGAAATTGACACGACCCTCAGCCAGGAGTGGTCCGGGAACAGTTTATCCGAGGACCGCAATGTGCGTTCGAAATGTCGATGTTCATGTGTCCTGCAGTTCACAAGTTGACGCGCAATTAGCTGCGTTCTTCATCGACCCACGAGCCAAGTGATCCACCGTTCAGGGTAATCTTTTAGAATACACATTAAGACGCACGTTCTCTCCGGCTCGCCTCGCGACGGCCTGGAACGTTCTGCGTCGAAATTCTCTCGGTTTCGATTGTTTATTAAGATAAAAAAAAAAAAAAGAAAAGAGAAATTTTCGAACGACGTGTCGTCTTACTAATTCCATCTTTTCCTCTCTCTCTTTTTTTTTTTGTTAGTCGCAAGACTTGATCTCCTTTTCTAAAGCAGAAGCTCAACCGCACAACGATCACTTAACCAAACAAACTAGGTGTGATTTCGTCAAACGGCGCTTCCTAGGAGCGTCTCGAACGACGTTTCGAATCGTCTCGACGAGAACGGCGGCATCGAGCCGAACCCGTCGGCCGGGCGAAAATCATTTAAAACCCACGGTAACGAAGACGAGCAAAGGCGCACGAAACGCCCCGCACGTACTTACGAAACCTGCGATCCGAATCGAACTCTTTGAGGTTCTTTAGCGGATCAAGGTGCCCGAAATGCCGTCTGCCCGATCGCACGACGAACGCGCGTAAAGGACCGGCGCCGCGAGTTCGCATCGGCATGACGCCTAATCCGACTCTGGACGATTCAATAGTTCGAGGACGTCGTGTGACGCCGTCTCTTAGACGCGTTTCCTCTTTCGCATCGATCCCCACGTGGGACGAGAGAAGAGAAGAGAACGCGCTTCGGAAACGCGCGACGGCACCGCTAAAGGCTGGACGTGCCGTCGTCTACGCCGCAGACGTCTTTTGATGTTAGATCGAGCGTGTACGTCGTCCACGGACGCGACATACTTCGCACGACAACAACAACACGATCAGACGATGGTGTGTGTGTCTGTGTAAAGACAGTGCGTGTGTTCGAGACACGTTAATGATCCTTCCGCAGGTTCACCTACGGAAACCTTGTTACGACTTTTACTTCCTCTAAATGATCAAGTTTGGTCATCTTCCCAGCGACATCGGCGACGCCGAAACGCCACCGCGTACCGGTCCGAAGACCTCACTAAATCATTCAATCGGTAGTAGCGACGGGCGGTGTGTACAAAGGGCAGGGACGTAATCAACGCGAGCTTATGACTCGCGCTTACTGGGAATTCCTCGTTCATGGGGAACAATTGCAAGCCCCAATCCCTAGCACGAAGGAGGTTCAGCGGGTTACCCGGGCCGCTCGGCCAGGGAGGACACGCTGATTCCTTCAGTGTAGCGCGCGTGCGGCCCAGAACATCTAAGGGCATCACAGACCTGTTATTGCTCAATCTCGTGCGGCTAGAAGCCGCCTGTCCCTCTAAGAAGAATTGTTTGTACGCCGACAGTAAAAACCGCGCACGGCCAACGGGCGAACCCGAGACCGGCGGGCCTTTGGGATGTCGAAATACGCCTATTTAGCAGGCTAGAGTCTCGTTCGTTATCGGAATTAACCAGACAAATCGCTCCACCAACTAAGAACGGCCATGCACCACCACCCACCGAATCAAGAAAGAGCTCTCAATCTGTCAATCCTTCCGGTGTCCGGGCCTGGTGAGGTTTCCCGTGTTGAGTCAAATTAAGCCGCAGGCTCCACTCCTGGTGGTGCCCTTCCGTCAATTCCTTTAAGTTTCAGCTTTGCAACCATACTTCCCCCGGAACCCAAAAGCTTTGGTTTCCCGGAAGCTGCCCGCCGAGTCATCGAAAGAACGTCGGCGGATCGCTAGCTGGCATCGTTTATGGTTAGAACTAGGGCGGTATCTGATCGCCTTCGAACCTCTAACTTTCGTTCTTGATCAATGAAAGCGTTTTTGGCAAATGCTTTCGCTTCTGTCCGTCTTGCGACGATCCAAGAATTTCACCTCTAACGTCGCAATACGAATGCCCCCATCCGTTCCTATTAATCATTACCTCGGGGTTCCGAAAACCAACAAAATAGAACCGAGGTCCTATTCCATTATTCCATGCACACAGTATTCAGGCGAAGTTTTAGCCTGCTTTAAGCACTCTAATTTGTTCAAAGTAAACGTGCCGGCCCACCTCGACACTCAATGAAGAGCACCGCGGCGGGATTGAGTTGGGCCGCCCTCTCGAGCTAAGCCCACCGGCAGGACGTCCCGCGGCACGCCAGTTAACACCGCGAACGATGAACCGGCGGCGCGGGACACAGATTCGACTACGAGCTTTTTAACCGCAACAACTTTAATATACGCTATTGGAGCTGGAATTACCGCGGCTGCTGGCACCAGACTTGCCCTCCAATTGATCCTCGTTAAAGGGTTTAGAGTGTACTCATTCCGATTACGGGGCCTCGGATGAGTCCCGTATCGTTATTTTTCGTCACTACCTCCCCGTGCCGGGAGTGGGTAATTTGCGCGCCTGCTGCCTTCCTTGGATGTGGTAGCCGTTTCTCAGGCTCCCTCTCCGGAATCGAACCCTGATTCCCCGTTACCCGTTACAACCATGGTAGGCGCAGAACCTACCATCGACAGTTGATAAGGCAGACATTTGAAAGATGCGTCGCCGGTGCGAGACCGTGCGATCAGCGTAAAGTTATTCAGAGTCACCAAGTTGTACGATGACGGAGACCGCCACCGATTGGTTTTGATCTAATAAAAGCGCCCCTTCCGTTTCCGGTCGGGGCTCTGTTTGCATGTATTAGCTCTAGAATTACCACAGTTATCCAAGTAAATGTGGGTACGATCTAAGGAACCATAACTGATTTAATGAGCCTTTCGCGGTTTCACCTTAATTCGGCTTGTACTGAGACATGCATGGCTTAATCTTTGAGACAAGCATATGACTACTGGCAGGATCAACCAGGGAACTGCGTTCTCGTTCGGATACTCCGAAACTGAAAACTACACTTTCGTCGAAAGCGCGAGTGCGTGTTCGCGAAACGAACGCGTAGGAACGTAACGCCACGCTTAACTCTCTCTTTCGTTGTTTTATATACGAAAAATATCATACATAACGATACCGGTCGAAAAGTTTCGCGAGGAAACCTCCTGCGCCGGTTTAAAAGTTCAAACATTCTCCTCACTCTTCGCTAGATAGAATGCGACGGTGAGACGTGCCGAATTCTTTTCAGAATCTGCACACGTTACGAGTATATTATATATTCTCGCTCGGAATGTAGGGAGTTGACGCAAATTTAATAGCTGTTCGATGCAACGAACGACGAATCGTGAAATTCGAACGTACGCCACCGTTTACAACAATGTAAGGTTGATCGCATAAGGACCGCCGACGATCGAACGTCCGCCGCATCCGCGATCTCGCTGTGCTGGACCGTCTTTCGAGGCAAGCTCGAACCCAATGAAGGAACTCAAGGATTCCATGAAATTCTAGGCGCAAACGCTCCGAGAGCCAAGTCTACTTCGGGTCGTTTTCGACGGGTGCGATAACTACATTCTCAAAATTATCAACAAGACACACACACATACAAGGTTCGCTCTTATAATCATTAAAGACACGACCACCAAAAGTAATCGCAACGTTTCGTTCTAAAAATGTGAACGTATCGTCGTCTCTTTTTGTCGGGTCGGTCTGAATAACATAATAATGTCGTTGTTGAACATTATTTATTTTACAGAGAGAAACCAATGCGGCTAGCGTCTGCTATCATTTTTAGAGAATACGTAAAAACGCACAGTCTTAGAGACACCGAAGAACGGCCGGAACGTGCTGCGAAATTCATTTCGTCATAAATCCGAATTCCTTTTAAAAGTATTGGATAAGACTCGCAGACAGTCCGTGGTAACGCGAGCGAGAGGATGCAGTCGTTGGTCGGTATCTCGAGAGAACACCTCACACGCCACAACATCACTCCGCTACCTATAGTAGCGCGCTTGACGTCGATCGGAGCCAAACGCTGCGAAGCGGCGACAGTGGTACGCGAGCAGGGGCGCGAGACACACCTCTCCCCGTCCGAGGTGAGCGCTGTCGGTGCGATGGCTCTTCGTAAAGAGCGGTTTGAACATTTTTCCACGGATTTTCGCAAGAAAAAAAATACGGCCGCATTGTGTGACGTAATCGAGGTAAGTCAGAATTTTTATTATAGCGATTTAGTCAATTTTAAAATACGTACCCGGTACGGGACGCCGTACTTCATAAATTCCGAACACCGTACTTCATAAATTTCAAACGTCGTACTTCATAAACAACCAACGCCGTACTTCATAAACGACGAACGCCGTACATGTACTTTTAAAAAAATTTCCAAGTCCGGAGAAACGCCTTACTTTATAAAAGACGAACGCCGTACATGCACTTTTTGAAAGTTTCAAGTACGGAAGAACGCCTTACTTTATAAAAGACGATCGACGTATATATAAAATGTTGTAAAACGAAATTTATTATATATGTCGAAATAACTTTCGAGAAGTTTTTTTTAATAAAAACGAGGGAGAATTGAAATAGCTGTGGCTGATTTTTGAAAACGAATTGTGCCATTCATGTTTTTTTAATGCTTCAAACTGGATTTAATAGATTTTACAAAAAATCTTATTTGCGTTTCGGGCGTGAACGACAATTTAGGCCCGTAATGCGAAATAATTATATTTTTATTAAGTGTGCGAAATCGTGGTTTTTTTAATCTATCAAAAAACTAGATTCGAGAAAAATCAACATTTGACAAGTGTCTTTATTATAAGCGAGTTTTAACGAATGAACACCATAAATTTCTATTTTTTCAAAAAAACCTAGGGACACTCCCTCCTTTATTATATTACAGTGCCGGTACATGTATTTCCATACTTCACCGGCACTGACTTCACCCCACCTTAGGATCCTCACTGTATTATCTCCCTCACCCTCTACACCAATTTCACTCACCTTCACTCACTCCTATTCTCCTTTTCTCAAACACTCTCCTTGCAAACTCCATCAGTCCGTCATATACCTCTTTCGACCTCAACAATCTCTCTAACCGTCTCTCTCCTTCGTCCATCCATTCCGCCCATACACAACTCCCTCTCTCCTCATTGTATAACCTACACTCAAACAAAATATGCCGGACACTCTCTACACATCCACACCTACATTTGTCCGTTTCACTCAAACCTCTCTTATACAGGAACTCGTTCATACTACCGTGACCAGTCAGCAGGAGCAACCCAAACATTCCCGGCTGAAACCATTCATTCTCCTTAACAAACCTCACATTCGGAACAAAATCATACGTCACCCTTCCCTTCTCACTCAACTCCCATCTTCTCTGCCAAACCTCCCATACTTTCGCCTCCAATACCTCCATTCTCCCTAAGTCTTCATTCACGCTTGTCCCTGTTTTCAACCACTCCAAATCTCCTGAATTCATTCCTCTCTTTTCCCTAAACATCACGCCTCTCCTAACAAACTCCAAATCCCACGGCAACTCACCCATTAACACTTGCATCGCATCCGTGCTCACAGTTCTACACAACACCATACTCGCATACACCGCACACCTCTGACATCTATTCACCAATTCTCTCGCATACCCAAACCGCAACACATCATACCACACTGCCACACCGAACGAAGCACACGCCACAACCAACCCCTTATAAATTACCCTTATCGCACCTCTCTTCAAACCCCACTCCTTCCTCAACACCCTCTTCAACTTCCCCATTATGTCAATCACCCTACTACCCAAACTCTCAACATGCGGCCTAAAATTCATGCGTTCACTCACCCTAATTCCCAAATATTTCACCTCCTTCACATACTTCACACTCTCACCCATCACCCTTACATTCGCCGGCCTATTATCAGACAAAAACCCTTTCAACAACATCATTACCGTTTTCTCCTTAGACAACTCCACACCCACTCCATTCCCCCATGCAGCCACCATCTCCATCAAATCCGTCCCCTCACTCTCAATTTCTCTCCTGCTGTCCGTCTCAATCAAACATAACAAATCATCCGCATACGCTACACACTTTATACCTTTCCTTTCAATCTCATTCAGCAATCCATTCATCATCAAGTTCCACACCGCCGGCCCACAGATAGATCCCTGTGGGCATCCCTTACTTACCTTCCTTTCAATCTCGTCAGCCTCACCTACCACACACACTCTCCGATCCTTGAAATAGCTCACCCAACATTTAATCTCCTTGCACCCAACTTCCACCAACTTATTCAACACCTCACTCCAGCTCAAATTATCGAATGCACCCTTAAAATCCACAAACACTCCCATCACATACTTCTTTCTGGACTCCTCCACAACCTGTCTCACTCTCATCCATGCATCCTGTATCCCCACTCCTTTCACAAATCCAAACTGGGCACTCGACATTTTCCCTTCCAATACCTTTCCCAATCGCTCCACTAACACTCTCTCAAACACTTTCCCCATAACACTTAAAAGGCAGATAGGTCTGTACGACCTCTTCAAGGACCTGTCCTTATCAATGCCTTTTAAGAGTATGACCAGACGCGCAACCTTCCACTCCTCCGGCACCCATCCTTCTCTCAAACACGCATTAAACAATTCCAACACATACTCCGGTACCACCTTCCACACAACATCCACCATCTCAGGCGTTATTCCATCCATTCCCGCTGATTTCCTCTTTCTCATGCACCCCACACTCCTTTCAATCTCTCCAAAACTTACTCTCTCCACAGTGCTTTCCTCCCTTTCATACAACCCATAATTCACCGGGACGTCAACCGGGAAAAACTCGTCTAACAACACCTCAACCGTTTCTCCCCAAGTTACTGTTTTTCTATCCCCATCCCATACTCCTACCAGCCCTTCGCTCCTTTCTCTCCTGCAAAGCTTATACACCGCTCCCCATGGATCTGCATTGCCAACAGTTCCAACAAATCTCCTCCACCACGACACCTTCGCCTCCTTCAAAGCCTTCTTGTAACCTTTAAGCAAGCCCTGGTACTCCGAACTATAGAACCTATTCCCCTCCACACTACCCAACTCCTTTCGTGACAATTGCCATTTTTTGCGTGCCTTTGCAACGCGACTTTTTAACAATTTCAGTTCCTCAGTCCACCAGGCTGCTTTCTTCCCTTTGGCTTTGACAAACCTCCTCGTCGCTTTGTCCATGGCAATGCAGATCCAGCGATTCAAACTTCCCAGTTGTTCCCTACCCGTTAATCTTCCAAAATTTCCTATACCTACCACGTCAGCTTCCTTTTCCAACTCCGACTTGAATTTTTCCCAATTGACGTCCCCCATTTGCCAACCTTTTCTCTTCCTCCTTCCTCCTTTTACACTTTCACTCACACTTCTCACATCAATCATCACACTGTTGTGATCACTCACACCCCAATCACACTTAACCTCCCATGCTACACATTCAAAACTGTCCAACCATCCAACATTCACCACCGTAACATCTATATCCGACTCCCCCATCGGTCCACTGAAGGTGAACAGGTCAGACGGCCTGTTCAGCACTTCCAGATCCAGTTCCCCAATTAACTCCTCCAGTTCCCGTCCTCTTTCCTCACTCCTACGACCTGCCCTCACAAATTTGCTGTGCCATAAGGGGGAGACGGCATTAGCATCCATTCCTATCAGCAACGCTCTTCCCTCACTACCATTCACCACTTTCCTCATCCACTCCAAATACGGACCCATCTCATCACCATGCTTACAATATACAGACGCCACACACATGCTACCCGTCTCACAACTTAAATTCACACACACTCCTAAATTCGCACCTTCCACACTCGTTTGCACAGCATCTACACCTCTCCCATCTATTAACACCGCAGCCATCCCATCGACATCTGACATATATACTTTCATATCACCAGGCACTCCCACAACACAACCTTCTCTCAAATACGGCTCCTGCAACAACGCCACCCTCACACCATTCTCCCTCATGCATACTACCATGTCACACGTCACACTATAGCTCCCCTGACAGTTTATCTGCAGGATCCTAAGGCCCATAGATAATCCTCGTTACCCACCCCAACCGCTGTGCAAAAACCGGGCACGCACTCGAAAACACCGAGTGCTCGAACTGTTTCCCCGCTAACTTACAATTTCTACACCGCTCGCCAGCCGCCTTACAATCCTTCCCCAAATGTCCCTGCTCCCCACATTTCCTACAGACCTTACCCTTAACATTGCAGTCAAAT
>NW_026973022.1:32500-62500 GCF_036711695.1 Zophobas morio | reverse complement strand
GTTTCTCTTTCGGTGATGGCCTTCGCTGATGATTTGGTGGCGTTTGGGGACACCCACGCGGAAGCGCAGGAAATCCTATGCTCCATTGCCTCTTCTCTCTCTTCCAAGGGCATGGAGATTAACATCAATAAGTGCGCTGCGGTGTCAGTCGAGTACGTGCATGGTTCGCCTGCCGTGCTCACCAAGCCCCAATTTTTCTTAGATGGTCGTCCCATTCCCCAGGTTTCTGACATTAACACCTTTCAGTACCTGGGGCATGACATATCGGCGGCCGGATCGCAAAAACCGTCGATCCATAATCTGAAGCGTTGGCTGGAGCTGATCGGAAGGGCTCCCCTCAAACCATTTCAAAAATTCTTCCTCCTAAAACGTTTCATAGTCACGAAGCTCTATCACTGTTTCCAAAATCCACGAGTTAGTAAAAACGATCTTAAAGATGCAGATAAACTCATCAAATTATTCGTCAAGCGATGGCTGCATCTGCACCTACATACGCAAGACGCCTCGCTCTACGCCAGGGTTCGCGACGGAGGTCTGGGACTGACGGAACTCTCCTCGTCCCTCCCTTTCATTCTTATAGGACGCCTGACCAACCTGGCGTCAAGGGCTCGCGAACTTGACGATATCCATCTTCAGGCGATTATGGCATCACCGTATGTCCTCATGGTGCGAACTAAACTCGAAGCAGTGATAGGTCCGGAAGCACCGTCCAATTTGTGGCGGCAGAACCTCATCCAGTGTCCGTTCACGACGGGCCTTGAGGTGGCTTCCGAAGACGCTTCCAGTCGGAGCTGGCTGGAATATCCGCCGAAAGGGTGGTCGGCGAGAGATTGGGTCGGGGCAGTCCATTTACGAACCGCCAACTTACCCACGCAGGGAATCCCATCCAACCCAGTACATCTTAGGGGTTGTAGGGATGGGTGTGACGCCCAGGAAACCATCTGCCATGTGCTCCAGCGTTGCCCTGTGACGCACTGGCAGCGCATCGACCGGCATAACGCAGTGGTGCGTAAGGTCAGAGACCACTGCGTCAAGAAAACCTGGCCAGTCGAGGAGGAACCACAGATCAGACATCCGGACGGTACGTTGTACAAACCTGACTTGGCGATACATCTGCCAGCCAGCCGTACCGTGATCTGTGATGTTCAAATCTCCTGGGAGACGAGCCGGCCGATGGGCCAGGTATGGGATTCCAAACGCGTGGTGTATGATAACCCGAAATTTCGGGAGGCAGCCAGGCGGTATTGGCCCACGAAGACCCTAATCTTCTTGCCACTCATATTAGGAGCTAGAGGCACGTGGCCTCGCGCTAACTCCCCAACGGCGCAAGAATTACATTTTACTTCGACCTTTAAAAGGTCCTGCGTCGTGGGTGTGATTAAGGGTGGAGTGATGATTCACTCGGCATTTAATAGGGCAGTTTGGAGTCGACGGAAAAGGAAACGGATCGTTTACTAAAAATGACTATTTTAATTGTATTTAGTCTTTCTCTATATGTACGGTCTTTTTGGTATTCGGTTAGTACGCGCGTCTGTACTGACCCCAAATAACTTTTTTCTGGATTTTCACAGTGCTTACGCCTGGTCCTCTAGGAAAATCCAAAACGCATGTTTAAATAAAAAACTTGTTATCAGTACACCTCTCATGTCTCCTTACAATGCCAGACTAGAGTCAAGCTCAACAGGGTCTTCTTTCCCCGCTAATTTTTCCAAGCCCGTTCCCTTGGCAGTGGTTTCGCTAGATAGTGGGTAGGGACATAAGAACCCTTTTAGTTCGAGTTTAACGTGCCATTCCCACCCATGAGGTTTTATGACACGGCCCCATTTGGCGAGGGATCGGGATACGCCCGATCAACGCGACCGAAGTCTACCAGTAACCGCCCATCGGGTGTAAGCCCTCCGGAACGCCCCACTGGTGAGGGGGACTACTATCCATCGTCTACTGACTAAGCAGGCCAGTACCCGAGTTGATACGCAACTCACACACTTTCGCAGCACGCCGAGCGCAGCGGGGTGTGCTATACCACGCCCGACGTGCCACTGACCAGCATACGGCCAACCACCACCACTACGAGTCCAACGCCAATGGCCGGCCGGGGGTAGAACCCCCGTGGGCAACCGGCCCCCGTAGTACCGATTTTTCGCGACTAGTCTCCGTGGAGTTAGCCCGGATCACCGGTCGAATCCCCGCCTTTGAATCGGCTCCTCATTTATGCACTTACATGCAAGGCACTGAGTTTTGCCAGCTCGGGTACGCGGGATCGCCAACCCCGAAGGGATTACTGGAATCGCCCGTGGGCTTTGACCAGCAGTGCCCCCACCTGCGTTTAGAAGTCCGCACCTGTGAAATAATGTGGTAGGTTAGGTTTTAGGTTAAGATAGGTATAGTTAATTTAGAATAGGTATTAGTCTAGTTTTTGTTATTAATATGTTATTTCTGTTTCAGATGAACGTCGCCAACCAGGTCGGTCATCGGGTCCCCGGACGTCTTCCATAGGAGGTAAGATAGCTGTAACTAATTCATTAATTAACATTATGTAATAGCTAAATGTTATTTTGTTTCAGATCTAGAGATCCAGATGGTAGCAGCGCAGCTCCCCCTGGTAAGTTTTTAAGGTAGCTATCACTTCTTATTTTAATTTGTTTATTGTTACAGGTACGGAGTTACGGTGTCGCAATCCAGGTGTCAGCCATTCATTATGTAAGTATATTATGACAGTCCTCTTTTAACATATTTAACCTATCATTTCTCTTGTTACAGATGTGAGTCTTCAAGCCACAGTTGTGCAGATCACACCATCCCGGCGCCTCCACCAATTATCTGTTTAGAAACACAAGTGCTGGGAAATAAAATACTAAAGATTACAGTTGTTAGATGCTAGCTAAGCTAGATAAAAGAGTGTTAGTTATTATGTTAAAATACTTAAGACTAGTTTAAAATAATGTGTATAGATAAAATGATGATAAAACTTAGAAGCTAGGGTGTATAAATAAAATGTAAAATACTTAAGACTAGTTTAAAATAAAATATGTATGGATAAAATGTTTAAAACTTAAAAGCTAGGGTGTATAAATAAAATGTATTGTCAAGAATTGTCATCAATATATGTATTAAGCGTATTCTGTTTTTCATTAACCTGTCAGGTCATAATAATAGTAGTACATAGGCTTCCATATCTATGGGATCTCCTGTCCCAGAGCCCTATGGGGGTAACGCCAGTAGGTCAGCAGATATTGAGGGCAGATATCAAAAGATGGGCGAAAGTTAAGAGGTAGGTAAAATGAGATATTTAGATGTTATATTAAGATGGGCGAAAATTAAGAAGGTAGGTACAATGAGATATTTAGATGTTATATTAAGATAATTGTATAAATATGGAGGGATTTGAATTAAGATTATAATTCAGGATTGAGTTTTTAATAAGATATAATGAGTATTGGTAACTGAAAGCGGAGGTGATGTATTAAGAATTGAGAGATAATAATATGGAGAGGTTAAATAGGGGTAGTAATGCAATTAAACATTAATATCTGGTATGGTAGTAATAAGAACTGAATGTATTTGTAAGGGATGAATTAGGGTTTGAAGATTAGAAAATAAGGATATATAATTAAGATTATTATATCATTAGACGTATTGAATTAAGGTAATGTGGTATAAGAATACAAGATGATAATAATGTGGAATAATTAATATGGAGTAAATAAGTTAATATGGAGTAAATGAGTTAATATGGAGTAAATGAGTTAATATGGAGTAAGTGAGTTAATATGGTGTAATTGGAATTTAATATGGTTGAGAATAATAGGTTGTAATAATAAGATAGAATAATACGAAATTGTAGGATGATAGATAATAAGGAGTTTATGACCAATACAGTCAAATAGGGAGTTAATTAAGATGATATGAGGATTTGTATATATTAATAAGATGAAATAAAGATATTAAGATTAGGCATTATCGATTCCCCTCATTTTCCTTAGTTCAAAGGCTTCGGCACAATAGGTTTTAAATTTCATGTAAAGAGTACAATTATTTAGGAGGTTTATTAGTGGCTCCGTTTGATCCCATGTCCTGAATTCGTCGTATAGTGGGCACTCATTTAGTATATGTTGCCAATTCTCGTTAGGAGCGCCACAGTCACACTCCGGGGTATCACTTATGTTTCTATCATACAGATAGGCATTCATGGAGCCATGGCCAGTGAGAATAAAAAGTTCTTCCATTGTTGGTGCATAGTGCGTCAGGGTTTTAATTTTTCTTGGGTCAGGAACAAATCGATATGTCACCCTTCCTTTCGTGGTATCTCGCCAGTCATCGGCCCAAACCTGGTGGAGTTTTTCAAAGATCTTGGTCTTCTTTTGCTTGGTAGTGAGTCCCTCCAGGTCGTCAACGCCTATATACCCGTTATCCGGCAAGTCCCTATAATTTCTAACTTCGTAGAATATGCCCCTGCCTATAGCCTGCAGGTGCCATGGGAGTTCCCCCAAAAGCACCTGCATAGCCTCCGTGGAGACTGTCCGACAGTAAGGGAGAATGGCATAGGTAACAATTCTTTGGCACCGCTCTACCGCCCTTCGTATGTACCCCTTCTCAATTTCTCGAAACCAGACCTCAGCTCCATAAAGTGCGACTGCTGAGAATAGGCCACTCCACCACGTCCTGATATTCCTCAGTGAAGGTCCCCATTTTTTACGTAGTACCCTCTTAAATTGTCCAGTCAGCTTAATTAATCGCAGTCTTACGTCCTGGAAGTGGGGTAGGAAGTTGAGTCTCTCCGCCACCGTTATTCCCAGATATTTGGTTCGCTTCTGATATGGCAGGTTCCTAGGGCCATTTCTGACCCATGGCGGTCGCGTGTTGGATAGAATGCCCTTCAATAGCATGCAAACGCTCTTTGCCTCAGAGACTGTCAGGTTCACTCCTCCGGCCCAGTCGCGCACTACGTCCATCCATTGGGTGCCCTTACGCTCTAGCCAAGCTCTACTATCGGCTTCCACAAGTATTAAAAGATCATCAGCGTAAGCCACACAAAAAGCTCCCTGATTTTTAAGTTGACGTAGCAGAGGATCCATCATTAAGTTCCAGATGAACGGGCCACATATGGACCCTTGCGGACATCCACGGCTAACTCCTCTCGTGATCTTCTGTGTATTCCCCTCGAGCGTGACCTTCCGATCCCTAAAGTATGACTTCCAGAGCCCCAAGTCCCTGGCACCGATCTCAACCAGCCTCCTAAGGATGGCATCCCAGGAGATATTATCAAAGGCACCAGTAAAATCAACGAAAAGGCCTAATACGTATTTCGAGGTGCTCTGTCTGACATATTCCACAACCTTCAGCCACGCATCCACAGTGGATTTTCCTGTCGTAAAACCGAATTGCATCGGGGATATTTGAGAATTAGCATCGGCACAGTCCTCACTAAGTCGTCTGACCATTATTTTCTCTAAAATCTTTCCCCACGCTAAAAGTAGATATATGGGTCGGTAAGACTTAGCAAGATCTTTAGGCTTGTCGGTGGCTTTTAGGAGCGTTACCACTTTCGCCACTTTCCAGCTGGCAGGGAACACACCGTCATCCAGACAACGACGCATCAGAGCCATCAGGAAGTCCGGAGCGGCTTTAAAGAATTCTTTAACAACGGAACCCGTAATACCGTCAAGACCAGGGGCCTTACGACTTCTTATTTCCCTCACCACGCTTCCCAGGAATTCAAACGACAGCTCGGCAGTTTGCAGGGGCACGTTCTGAACGATAGGGTAGTGTATATCATCCGGGCGGTACTCACCGAAGAATGATTCCAGCAATGCCTCTGCCGATTCCATCCACGACCCGCAAATTCTGTCCCCAGATTTGATGGCCGCAATATCGGTGGCAGCTTTACGTCCTCTGCACGTTTTGTACACTCCTCCCCAGGGGTCTTTACCAACTTGCGTCGTCTCGTGTACAAACTGCTTCCAATTATCAAATTTCGCCTTCCTCAGACACTCCTTGTATCGCCTACTAGCGGACCTCCACCTTCTTTTGACTTCTGCTACTTCGTCGTCGTTCGTAGCACTCGTGTTCCCATTCCTACCACTTCTCTTCATCGTCATTTGATATTGGCGCCTGAGATGTCTAACTTGGCTGCGTTGTGTGGACAAGCTGGGAGTCCACCATCGTACAGAGTTCTTACGTTTTTGTTTCGTCCGGGACGTTTCGCATGCCACTTCCACCCATCCTTCGATACACTGACGCATCTCCTCCAGGGACAGTCGCTGGAATGTTTCAGGTCCCATGCTGTTTGCATTGCCCAGAATACTTGCCCTGAACGCTATCTTGGAATCCTCGGTACGTAGATGATTTGTACACCCCCTATCGTCCTCCTGCACTCTGCCATCAGAATTTATTACCCTCAGGTCAATAACCATGGGGTTATGATCGCTGATCCCGAGTTCTGGACGCACGTTCCACTCCCACGCAAAAGTCCGCTCCAGAGATACATTCGCGAGAGTAACGTCTATGTCACTGGAACCGACTGGACCAGCAAACGTGAAGAATTCACTGTCCTCGTTCAAGACCAGCAGTCCGCTTTCAACAATATAATCTGCCAAGATGTCACCCCTGATATCCCTGTCTCTCGCTGCTTCCATGTTCTTACTATGCCATACCATCGAAGTAGCATTGGCATCTAGGCCTAATAAGAGTGGAACCGATGAGGATCCCTGTACCACCCTGCGAACTAATTCTATATCTTGGGCAATGTCGCCTCCATACTGGCAGTATAGGCTAACAACGAGGATCTTCTGATCACCTAAGGTAACATGTGCAGCAGCCATGCAGTCGTTAGACCACTCATTTCTTAGTACAACATCACCCACACCTTTACGTACCGCAACAGCAGCCTTAGGCCGCGTTCCCGAACAATAAATGTCTAATCCGCTACCTAAACCGCACACCTGCCCATGGACCACATAGGGTTCCTGAAGCAGGTAGATATCGATCATATCCTCATTAAACCTGCCCTCAACATCCGCTACAACGCTCTGTGACCTCTGACAGTTGTATTGCATGACCCTCAGTTGCATATCTCGTCTGAGTACTTAACCTTTCTCCTCTCTATCTCGAGGCGCTTTTTATAAAAGGGGCATTCCACATCAGTGGCAGCATGGGGTTCATTATCACGATTGCCATATCGAGCACAATTGGGACATTTTTTGACATGGCTGGTACAATCGCTTAAGGGATGATTGCCCGCACATTTAGGACACTTGATCAAGTTTTGTTCTGCGCAGTACTTCTGGACGTGGCCGTATTGCGCACATCTGTGACACACCGCCACACGCAACCTTTCCTCAGCAAAAATGGATAAAAGGTCCAATATGATTTTGCCATTATTTGCCTCTATAGCTTTTAGGAAAAGCGGCCTCACCTGCATTAAAATGTTCTGTTTATTTCTGTTTCTGCAGTCTCTGCGCGACAAAATCTTGGTCCCAGCTCTCCAACCCTCAATTCCAATAGTGTTCATTAGGAACGGATTTTGTTTATGGATTTCGTCAATCAGTTCTGGGTCGGTATAACCTTTTTCCACGCCGCTCAGTTGCACCACCGGCTCAATGTTTTTAACCTCACGGTACTCTATGCGGGTATCCTTCTTAAGCAATTCCCCAATTTTGCGTCTTTGGCCGTCGTTGTACGATTCGATAAGAACTCCGCCTCTTTTAAGTGGAATTATCGCCCTAGTAGGTCCCCCTATGCTGTCAATACTTAAGTTCTCCTTGAGGACGGACTTGATAGCCCGCCTCTGAGGTGATCCATTCTCAGCAGCCATACCCTCCATCTCGTCTCCTTTTTGTAGGGTGACGATGGACGCATATCTAGTTCTAGGCTTGGGTGCATTATCTTTGTTTTTGTTTTGTATGTCGTTCTGTCCTTCCTTACCATCATTGAACCTTAACGAGTTCAGCTCTTCGATCATTTTCCTGTTTTGTTCTTTATTTTGTCTTAACAAGTTTTCATATGCTATGTCCTTGCTTTCAATTTCTGTCTTTAATCTTTGTATTTCTTCTTGTTTAATCTGAACTTTTGTCTTCTCTTGCACTAAATCCGTTAGGGTTCTCTGCTGTTTAGTTAGGATTGCAACCAGCTCTTCATATATGTCGCTCATTCCATGGAGGACTTTGGCCTGCTCAGTCTTTCCGAAGCTAATCTTGCCTCTGGCAGATTCCGTTTCCCGGGAGACAGCTTCGCGGACTCCTCTAATGATCTTGTTAATCTTTTCCAGATTCCTAGACATATCAAGATTACCATCCTCGAAGACGTCATCAACTATTTCAATACTCTCTAGGACTGCACGTTTGGCATGTCCTCTCAGCGCATAGTCTTCTTCGGCTTTCCTCTTACCCGTATTGACATCCTCCTTATGCCTTTCAGGCGGCGTTCTAATCAGGGAATTTCGGGGACGGTGACTGGTGTTGTAGTCGTCTTCCTCACTGGAAGACATGGCAGCCAAATATATAGGAGTGCAAGGTGTAAAGTTCCCTCAGTTCGAGGTGCGCGTGGGGTCAATGCAATAACAACAACGCTCTCAGTTCGAGGTGAGCGAATTTCCCTTAATGACAAAATGGACCAGGTGTAACACAAGGCCACACCCAGTCCATAAACAAGTTAAAAAGAGACAATACAATGATGATTAAAAATGTCGTGTAGATAAAAATAATTGTAAAAATAAAATACGTAGTTAAAAATTAAAAGAGAAACGAGACCAATGACAGATTAAAATTAATGTAAATATAAAACCTAACCTAGCTAAAATCTAATACTTAGCCTAATATCACAACTTTTGGTTGCAGGTTCCTGGGGGCTGTGCCGGGTGGGGGAACAGCCGCAATGTCTATGTTCAACCCACCAAGGGGGCTCACAACGGGGCCCCTCGTAGCCGCACTAACGTCACTACCAGCACACAGCACTTGTCACCAAACACGTGGCGCGGGACAAGCCCCAAATAGGTAAGGTTATAATTTTCCTTACGTTTATAGCCCCCACGATACAATTCAAACACTTTGTTTCAGAGCACCAAGAAACACGTCCGCACTCTTCGACAAACGAACCAAAAGTGAGTGGGTAGGGACATATATATATACCCATTTGTTTGTATTTAACGTGCCACACCCGCCCATTGGGCATTACGACACGGCCCCGTATGGCGAGGGATCGGGATACGCCCGATCAACGCGACCGAAGTCTACCAGTACCGCCCATCGGGTGTAAGCCCTCCGGAACGCCCCACTGGTGAGGGGGACTACTATCCATCGTCTACTGACTAAGCAGGCCAGTACCCGAGTTGATTACGCAACTCACACACTATTCGCAGCACGCCGAGCGCGGCGGGGTGTGCTATACCACGCCCGACGTGCCACTGACCAGCATACGGCCAACCACCACCACTACGAGTCCAACGCCAATGGCCGGCCGGGGGTATAACCCCCGTGGGCAACCGGCCCCCGTAGTACCGATTTTTCGCGACTAGCCTCCGTAGAGTTAGCCCGGATCACCGGTCGAATCCCCGCCTTTGAATCGGCTCCTCATTTATGCACTTACATGCAAGGCACTGAGTTTTGCCAGCTCGGGTACGCGGGATCGCCAACCCCGAAGGGATTACTGGAATCGCCCGTGGGCTTTGACCAGCAGTGCCCCCACCTGCGTTATGTAGTCCACTCTGTAAATAAAAATTAGATTAAGATTAAGGTAGTGTTAGGTTATTATGTAAATGTAGTTTAGGTATTATGGTAGTGAGTAATGTAGTGTTAATTTGTCTTTTATTCTGTTGCAGACGATCTTCTTCCCTTGCGCTAGTCATCCGGCCTCTAATCTGCTGTCACGGTTTTGGTAAGTCTCTGTGATGTTAGGGTTAGGTCTTTTATTATCCTGTTTACTAAATATGTTTCTTTTGTCTCAGTTCCCAGGCATCATCAGGCTCGGCTCCCAAAACCTGTAAGTTCTCATACCTCTATTATCTCTGAAAACTAATGTTTGTCTTGTTACAGAACTGGCCTCTCTACTCAGCTCATAGGCGGCGGTAAGTTACAGTTATTATTACTACAACTAGGTCTTACATCTACTATATATGTCAATTGTCGGTTACAGGTACGGGCTGCTACAAGACTACCTCCTAGAACTTGTTTTCTATTGTTACAGGTAGCGACCGTCTTCGGGGGACACGATATCAACGGACACCTGCATCCCAGCTCTCCGCCAGTTCTACCCTTGATCGAAGTCATGCCCAATTTTTGCGCTACTTTACCTTAATCATTACTAATATTTAAGACTAACATGCACGTGTACTTAGGAGCTAATGTAAATAAAATTAAGTATAAACTATATGACTAGAATTTACAGGTACTAGGGTATTTATATACAAACTGTATACAAAACTAGACTAATGACTGACATGTAAAAATACCTAAAACTAGAATACTTAAGACTAGAGTGTTAATTTAAAGACTGTATACAAGACTAGACTAAGAGTACCTGCTAATGACTGACATGTATATTTTTAAGACTATTAAGACAACACTAATATGTAAAACTTAAGTAATTTAAGATTGATAAGACTAACAGTGCTATCGTAGAGTTAAAACTATACAATTAATGCTCTTGTACACATCCTGGCAGGGAGATATAGACGACTGTAAGAGTTTTGTTCAATATATGTGTCAACCTATTTACGCTTTTCAATAACCCAGTTCGTTTACCAGATCCTGGATCGTGTTTTGAATTGTACTAAAAACCACTGGATCCCCTGTCCACTTGGCCCCATAAGGGAGTACCAAGCAAGGGGTGAGTTATCATCAGAGGCGTTGTTGCTGTTTCGTCTTCTAAGATATATAAGGAAGGTAAGTATATTCACATATTATATCGTATTATTAATAATTCCCGGTAACCCTGCGCATTCACCATTTTTCACATTTACCCGGCTCCTCCACCATTTTTCTCTCTGACCCGGCACCTCCGCCATTTTCTTCTATAACCCGACAAACTTTGAAGCTTAATCTTGAGATATAAATATAGAAATGTATTAAGATAATTAAGATAAATAAGTAGACTCAGTATTATTAATAGATTCGGGGTTATTAATATGGAGTGATAAGTATGGAGTAGTAAGCAATAAGATGAGAATGTACGATACTGTAGTAAGTATGCTGCAATTAGGATGTTAAATAAGAAATATGGAGTAATAAATATTGAGTAGTAAGTAATAAGATAAGAATGTGCGATACTCTAGTAAGTATGTTGCAATTAGGATGTTAAATAAGAAGTAGATGAATATAAAATGATTAAATTAGGATAATAGATATATATATATCTATATGTGAGTATTGTATAATAAGATATAAATAAGATGAATTATGAAAGTATTAAGAATTAAGAATATATTATTGAATAAGGATGCGTGTATGATGCAGGAAGTTAAAGATTTGAAATAAGATGGAATATTTGGCTATTTGGGATTAGGAGGTATTATGGCGTGATATGACATTTGTAATTAGAAGAGTGAGTGTGGTTAAATGAGGATGCATATGGCTATTAAAATGTTGAGATAGATACCAACTATGGATTAAGTGTCGTCAGCGTGAAGGTTCCGTTGTATAATGAGGGGGGAAAGTTATGAATGTAATAAAAGTAGCGAAGACTTTTCAGTAACAGTGGTTTTGGGGATTACGTCACCAGTGTCTCCTTTTTCCTGGCAAAGACAGACTCACAGAAATTTCGGAACTTTTCATACTCTACTCTTTCTTCCATGAACCGGTTTATGTTGTTTCTCAGGTTTGGATCCCAATTGCGTAAGTCTGTGTACAATGGGCAATCAAATAGTACATGTTTCCAGTCTTCAGGGGCTTGTGCGCATTGGCAGTCGGCATTGTCAGAGATGTTTTTGTCATAGAGGTATTTATTCAGTGTTCCATGCCCGGTGATTATGAATAATTGCTCGAGAGTGGGTTGGAACCAATGGAGATCTTTAATTATGGCAGGGTTTTTGATAAATTCATATGTTGTGCGTCCCTTTGTTTGTTCTTCCCACTCGTGTCTCCAGCTCTCTTGTAACCTTTCATTGATAAACTTTTTTATCTCTTTAGGTGTCTTGTCTCTTACTTCCGTCACATCAATGGCTAGGTCTCTCGGGGTATCGATCTTCCTCTCCAGCCTGTATCTGAGCCCTAAATCGAGTGCTTTGTATCTCCATGGCAATTCTCCCATTATCGCCTGCATGGCTGGGGTTGACACTGTCCGGCATATTGGGAGACATGCGTATAACACCACCCTCTCGCATCTATCTAACGCGTCTCGTACAGTAGATTTTCTCAGTTCACTCAGCCAAACCGCCGAACCGTATAAAGATAGTGCTGAGAAGACACCATTCCACCATATTCTAAGTGTCGAGATGGATGGGCCCCATTTTCTTCTTGTGACTCTTCTGAACTGGGCTGCTAGGTTTGTCAGGCGCGTCCTCAGATTAATAAAGTGTGGGAGGAAGTTTAGACGCGAGGAGACCATTAAACCAAGATATTTTACCTGTGTCGAATATTTGATCACTTGGTTGTTAAGCTTAATCCAGGGAGGTCTCGTAGGTGCCATAATCCCCTTCAGAAGCATGCACTCGGACTTTGACATGGACACCGTCAATCCTACACCGTCTGCGAAGGTACCTACCTTCTGCACCACTGCCATGCCGTTTTCTTCAATTATTTTCCTGGTGTTCCCCTCTATCATGACCAATAAGTCGTCTGCGTACGCTACGAATTTCACTTCTACTTCCTCCAGCGAGATCAGCAGGTCGTTCATTATCATGTTCCAAATAAATGGTCCACATATTGAGCCCTGAGGACATCCTTGTGTGACCTCACGTGTATAAGTTTCTGATCTTCCTGTGATAACGATCCACCTATCCCTAAAGTATGACCTCCATAGTTTACTATCTCTCGCGTTGATCCGATCTAGTTTTGCAAAAATTGCTTCCCATTTAATGTTATCGAACGCCCCTACGAAGTCTATGAAGATGCCCAGAACGTATTTCGACTCGGATTTTTCGACGGTTTCTATAACATCTAACCAGGCGTCTTGGGTGGACTTACCGGCTGTAAACCCGTATTGTTTAGCGGACACCCTTTCTTTACCCTTTATATCTTCGGCAAGCCTTTCCACCATTAACTTTTCTAGTATTTTGGACCATGCGGGCAGTAGACATATTGGCCTATATGATCGTGGCTGTGACTTTGGCTTATCCGGGGATTTGAGCAGAATGATGGTCTTTGCTTTTTTCCACTGTCGCGGGAAAGTTCCGTCTTGGAAGCATTTGTTAATGATGGTAACGATATATTCCGGTGCTAGGTTGAAAATTTTCTTGATCGTTGACCCGGTTAACCCATCGAGCCCTGGGGCTTTCCGGCCCTTCACTTTTCGTAACAGTTCTGCTATTTTCTCCTTGGTTACCTCGTAACTCGACTCGGCCCCTTCATCGTCGGTGATCGTTTCAACGTTGTGCGGCAATTCCAATACTGGTCCAAAGAATGTTCTTGTTAGGGCAGCCGCTGCCTCCTGCCAGGATGCCGCAACTCTACCGTCTACCTCCACAGCCATCAAGTCCGTCGGCCCTTTCTTGCCTCTTAGGAGTTTATAGACGCCACCCCATGGGTCCAGTTTGTCTCTAGTCTGTGCAGTTACATAATCCTGCCAGTGTGTCCTTTTAGCATCAACGACGCTTTCCTTGTATCTTTTGTTTGCTGCCTTCCATTTTTCCCTAGCTTCCATACATGCTCTTGTTACATTTTGGTCCTCGACGTTTGTGTCGGCACTACGCTTGGTCAGCTGGTATTCCTTCCGCAATTTGCGTGTCAGTTTTCTCATCTGTGTTAGATTGGAAGTCCACCACTTCGCGTTATTCTTCCTGGGGTTTCTGACCTTGGTCTTTTTTAAGGAATTTTCGACCCAGCCGTTTAGGGTACTTATCATGTCGTCCAGCGGAAGACCTGCGAATTGTGCGTGAGAGTGGGCACATCTGTTGAGGTTGAACTGTTCCCAGTCCATCGTCAACTTCTACTTCTCCAAGCTAGGCTGCTCTAGGGGGGCTTCGGTAGAGTGTGGAATAAGATCAACTTGGATAAGATTATGATCACTGATGCCCAGATCTGGACACACTTCCCAATGAAATGAAAAGTCGCGTTCCAGTCTCGGCCCGGCTAACGTTATGTCGATATCGCTGGAACCCGTGGGTCCTGAGAAAGTGTAAAAATCCGAAGGAGAATTAAGGATGAGAAAGTTATTATGCGTAATGTATTCTGATAGGGTCTCCCCTCTCAGTTCCCTATTACGACTTGCCGCAATGTTCTTACTGTGCCAGAATCTGGAGGTAGCATTTGCGTCAGCACCCAACAGGAACGGATGATTTGCAAAGCCCGAAATTCCCTTGTTCATCTTATATATACTGACCTCGATATCCGTATCAGTAGGGCAGTAAATACTGCCTACCCCTATTGTGTAGTGGTTGTAATTTAGAATTATGAAAACAGCGTCCCCATCCGATACGTCACCCCTTACGAACACGTCTATGTCCTCATTTGGGACCGCTATAGCCGCCCTTGTGTTGTCATCAATATAGAACACCCTTACGTCGCCCAATCCCGCTACCTTCCTGTTTAGCATGTATGGTTCCTGAAGGATCCATACATCCCCGACCCCTTCGCACATCATTTTTGCCGTATCACCCATGACCGCTATGCTGTGTTGACAGTTTTGCTGAATTATTTTTAGTTTAAACGTGGGCTTGTTATTACTATTAGACATGTGGTTGGGAACTAGATTAATTTGATTATAAGTCTCCGGAGTACCTAACCTTACGTTTTTCGATGTCAAGGCGTTTCTGATACAACGGACACTCCTGGTCGTTCGCCCCATGCTTCACATTTTCTAACCCTGAATACCTTTTGCAATTCGGGCAACTCTTCTCTACAGCATTGCATTCTGATAACACATGCTCTCCTGAACACCTCGGACATAACTTACCGTTTCGTTCTGCGCAGTACTTCTGTACATGTCCAAACTGCGAACACTTGTGGCATACTGCTACCCTAAGATGCTCCTCTACAAAAATAGACAACAAATCGAGTATTATCTTTCCACCTAGGTTCATTATCGTTTTATAAATTATTGGCTTGACTTGGATAAGAATGTTTTCTTTACTTTTGTTCCTGCATTCGCGTTTTGTTAGTATTTTCACGCTCTCATTCCATTTCGCCTCCGACATTGCCTCTTTGAAGCTGGTGTTTTGATTGTAGATCTCGGTCAGCAATTCTAGGTCACTGTAACCCTTTTCAATTCCGCTAAGTTGCAGCACTGGATCAGAGTTCTTTATTTCTTTATATTCTATTCTTTTATCTTTACTCAGTATACTTCCAATTTTCTTTCGCTGCTGATCCGAATACGACTCGATCAATATACCACCAGTTTTCAGTGGGATTATAGCCTTTGTAGGCCCTCCAATTTCGTTAACACTTAGAGTTTCTTTTAACACCTTTTTTATCGTCTTCCTAACTGGAGTAGGACTGGTGCTCTCGTCTATCCTTTGACCATCATTTTCGTCTCTCGGAAGTGTTACAATGGAGGCGTAACGCGTACGTTTGGGTTGAGTACTTTCTTTGTTACCTGTGATGTTATCTGTGATTTTCTCCGTAGTCTTTCGTATGTCTGTGATATTTTGCGCTCTGTTTGTTGTATTGTCTGAATTAAACCATATGTTGTTCAATGAGGATTTCAGATATTTATTTTCGTTTAGTAGGGAGTTTTTTTCGGTTTTTAGTTTTTCGATTATGTTGTCTTTCTCTCTTATCCCCATACCTTCCCTCATTTTTTCGTTCTCGTATCGGAGGGTGCTCACCGTCTCCTTCAATTCGATAACGTTTAACAGTGTTCGTTGCTGCTTGGAGACTAGCGTTAATATCTCGTTCTGTATTATATGTACTCCGTTTAGTATCTTGCTCTGCTCAGCCCTGGTAAACGTGATCCTCCCTCTGCTGCCTTCTGTTTCTTTGATTGCAGATTCTCTCACTTCGTTTAGCACGGCTTTAATCTTCTCCAGGTGTATTGTTAGGTCCCCTTCTGATGTTAGCCCTTCAAATACATTGTCGTCGGCTGGCTCGCTTGATATACTTTCAATTTCGCTTTCTTGGTCTGCTTCACTATCTCTAATTGTGTCTCGCCTATCACTTCTCCTTGCTTTTTGTGTGTTCGCTGTTGCCTCTTCATCCGCTTTCCTTTTCTTTTCGTTTAAGAGAGCATCGTCGAGTTTCAGCTCCACTCGGTAAGTGTCCGGAGGTGTCCGGGGTAGAGATTTCCGCGGTTTATGTATTGCATCGTATTCCTCCATTCCACTGATATTCGTCTTGGATCCCTAGGTATTACTGTCAAAGATGTTTGAACCGGAATTTCTTATTTCTCGGTTCGAGGTGCGCGATACTTGGCAAATAAAAATCGCACACCTCAGTTCGAGGTGTGCGATAGACTTAGACAATAAAAATACAAGTACAAATTTTTGTTGCGGTAAAGTGTAAGAGTGTAAATAAAAATCGCACACCTCAGTTCGAGGTGTGCGATGACGTATAACAAAAATCAAATAAATAGACCAAATAGATGAAAGACCGATAATAATGACGTATTGCCAACTAAATGTAAAAATAAAATCGTATGTAAATATAAAACTTAACCTAGCTTAAAATAAATGTAAATATAAAACCTAACCTAACTTAATTCTAAGACTAGACTAATTATCACTAACTTTTGGTTGTTGCAGGGGGGCTGCAGCAATGCCGGGTGGGGGAACAGCACCAACCACCAAGGGGGCTCCCAAACGGGGCCCGGCGTAGGCGCACTATAACGTCACTACTGGCACTCTGCACTGGACACCAAACACGTGTGCGGGGCAAGCCCCAAACAGGTAAGGTTATAAATTTTAAGAAATTTATAGCCCCCTTTTATTCACACTACCACTTGTTTTAGCACGATCGAAAACACGTCCGCACTGTTCGACAGACAAACCAAAAGTGGGTAGGGACAGTGGGAATCTCGTTAATCCATTCATGCGCGTCACTAATTAGATGACGAGGCATTTGGCTATGGTAAAACGCGGCGAATGCTTTTAGCCGCGCATTATGGCCGGCGAAGTGGCACCTGCCACTCGGCCGCACGCCAGACGCGGGCCAGATGTTCGGCCCGCAGATGTTGGGGTTACTCCCCCGCCCGATATACGACCCGCGATCGACGGGGGGCAGACAGGCTAGTGTGAGGATGAGTGGACGGAAGTACAAGAACGGCGGAAGACATGCATCATTGCCCGAGTTCCGCGAGGCCCTACGCCCAGACGGTCCTCATGAAGGCCGAGTGCAAGCTCGACCCCCACTTGAGGACCGAATTTACGCAGGAAGCCTTCAAGTGACCAGGGATCCTCAACAGGTCTTCCGTCACCTGGTTGCATCGGGGCCAGAAACCCCTAGCCCCCAGGATGAGCGGACAGAACCTGAAGCACCCTCCTGGCCACCGTCGGGCTGCTGCCTCACGGAAATTTGCCTGATCGTAGACGCGACGTTTCAGGTCCCAGACTTCGGACATCGTGCGATTCACCGACTCCCAGCTGACTTGGACATCCACCACCAGGATTACCCCCTGAGTGTGGATTACGAGGTCGGGCTTATACAGGGCGCCGTCGCGGGCTCGCACATGCGGTTCCCACTCGACGGTCATCCCTGATGCCGCTACATGACGGGCTACTTTGCGACAGATCTCATCGTGTCTTCGAATCCTCATCCCATGCGTCACAGGGCATCCCTGCAGGACGTGAGACAAGGATTCTATCCTCTGGCGACAACCCCTGCACTGCCTGGCCGGTTGGGGATTATAAGGCACCCCGACTACCGGCAGGTTCTCCGTGCGGAGCTGTACAGCTCGCACGAAGTCCCTACCGGACCAGCCATGGGGCCTAGCCCTTAACCAGGCAGAACTTGCAGGATCACCAGAGGCGCTACGTAGACCTGCCGTCATTTGACCCGCATGCAGCCTCTCTTTCCACACCTGGTCCGGGGGGACGTCTCCAGCCAGTTGTCGGATTCTCGACACGAGCCGAGCCACCCGCGGTGAGGCCATCACAGCGCGTATCACGGGATCGCCTTCCCTACCCAGTCGGTCCAGCCTCCGGTAAAACGTGAATGGCACGCCACTCCGGAGGCAATACACCCCCAGACCGCCATATCGCGCAGCAGCGTGTATGACCGCATCTGGGGTGTGGATGTTAAAATGTAGGACCCTCTTCACAAACCTCTTTATCACCCGGTCGGCCGCTGTAAGCAGACCGCCTGTAACACCGGGGTTCTGGAACCCATAGAGGAGCCGAGGGATCAAGTACTGTCGGAGCACGGATAGCTTTTGGTCCGGCTTCAAAGGAGCGCGATGGACACGTTCTAGCATCATCTGGAGTGCGTGTAGTTACTCCCGCCGTTTACCCGCGCTTGCTTGAATTTCTTCACGTTGACATTCAGAGCACTGGGCAGAAATCACATTGCGTCAACACCCGCTGGGGCCATCGCAATGCTTTGTTTTAATTAGACAGTCGGATTCCCCCGGTCCGTGCCAGTTCTGAGCTGACCGTTGAATGGCGGCCGAAGAGGACATCCGGACGCCCTTTCGGGCGCACCCGGAGCCTCGCAGCAAGAAGGTTCCGCGGGAGGCCAAGGCACGGGACCGGGCTCGGATCCGACGTCGCCGCCGAAACGGCAACGCTTCACCTCGCCCAGGCCCGGCACGTCAGCCGCGACCCGCTTCCCCGTCAAGCCCGACACGCCCCGATCCTCAGAGCCAATCCTTATCCCGAAGTTACGGATCCAATTTGCCGACTTCCCTTACCTACATTATTCTATCGACTAGAGGCTCTTCACCTTGGAGACCTGCTGCGGATATGGGTACGAACCGGCGCGACGCCTCCACGTGGCCCTCTCCCGGATTTTCAAGGTCCGAGGGGAAGATCCGGACACCGCCGCAACTGCGGTGCTCTTCGCGTTCCAAACCATATCTCCCTGCTAGAGGATTCCATGGAACTCGAACGCTCATGCAGAAAAGAAAACTCTTCCCGGATCTCCCGACGGCGTCTCCGGGTCCTTTTGGGTTGCCCCGACGAACTCTCTTGCGAGGGCCCGAATTATAAGCGGTTCCGCTGCCGGGTTCCGGAATAGGAACCGGATTCCCTTTCGCCCAACGGGTGTGTGCACAATCCGTACGTTCACGTCACCACGGCTCTGGAGGTCGTGTTTGTGACCAACGACAAATCTACACCACATCGACATCGGCTTTCGCCTAGGGCTTAGGATCGACTGACTCGTGTGCAACGGCTGTTCACACGAAACCCTTCTCCACGTCAGTCCTCCAGGGCCTCGCTGGAGTATTTGCTACTACCACCAAGATCTGCACCGACGGCGGCTCCAGACGGCCTCACGGCCAGTCCTTCTGCGCTCACCGCCGCGACCCTCCTACTCGTCAGGGCTTCATGGCCCGTGACCAGAGGCCACCGGACCGCACATGCCGCTGACGGCCGAGTATAAGCACGACGCTTCAGCGCCATCCATTTTCAGGGCTAGTAACTTCGGCAGGTGAGTTGTTACACACTCCTTGGCGGATTCCGACTTCCATGGCCACCGTCCTGATGTCTTAAGTTACCAACGCCTTTCATGGTATCCCATAAGCGTCGATTTAGGCGCTTTAACTCGGCGTTTGGTTCATCCCACAGCGCCAGTTCTGCTTACCAAAAATGGCCCACTTGGCACTCTGATTCGAGTCTCGCGGCTTCAATAGTTCGAGCAAGCCGGAGATCTCACCCATTTAAAGTTTGAGAATAGGTTGAGGCCGTTTCGACCCCAATGCCTCTAATCATTCGCTTTACCGGATGAAACTCGTGCGCTATGAGCGCCAGCTATCCTGAGGGAAACTTCGGAGGGAACCAGCTACTAGATGGTTCGATTAGTCTTTCGCCCCTATACCCAGTTCCGACGATCGATTTGCACGTCAGAATCGCTACGGACCTCCATCAGGGTTTCCCCTGACTTCGTCCTGACCAGGCATAGTTCACCATCTTTCGGGTCCCAGCGTGTACGCTCTTGGTGCGCCTCTTCTCGCGATGAGAACGAGACGCCCCGGGAGTGCGAGGCGGCAGCCGTAACGACCGCCCATCCTCCCTCGGTCCGCGCAAGGCGGACCTTCACTTTCATTGCGCCTTTAGGTTTAGTAATGTCCCAATGACTCGCGCACATGCTAGACTCCTTGGTCCGTGTTTCAAGACGGGTCCTGAAAGTACCCAAAGCTATAGCGTCGCAGATCGGCGTTCTAAAAGAAGACGAGGTCTGTCCGACGACCCACAGCCAACAGCCACCCGGGGACGGGACCGGCACCAGGTCCGATCACCGTCGCGACGAGAGCGCTTGCCGTAGGGCGGACGCCGAACAAGCGGCGGCCTCGCGCCATCTTTATACCGTCGAGCGAGCCGACCGGGAAACACCGCGGGTTCGTTCGGAAACGGCGAACCGTCCGAACGGGCTCCACCGCGGGCCTCAGACCGGCACCCAACGGATCGCGACGTCCTACAGGGGGAGAAGTGCACGCGTTCGATCGCAGTTCGGAGGACGGAAGGCGCAGACGACGCGTACGCCGTCCGTCACGCGACCGCCCAGCGCCACGATCGAGACACGCTGAATCTCCCCTTTCGACCTTTCGGGTTTCTCAGGTTTACCCCTGAACGGTTTCACGTACTATTGAACTCTCTCTTCAAAGTTCTTTTCAACTTTCCCTCACGGTACTTGTTCGCTATCGGTCTCGTGGTCATATTTAGCCTTAGATGGAGTTTACCACCCACTTAGGGCTGCACTCTCAAGCAACCCGACTCTGAGGAGAGATCCTCCCGTCACCGGCAGCGGTCACTACGGGCCTGGCACCCTCTATGGGCTGTGGCCCCGTTCAAGATGGACTTGGACGCGCCGCACGATTTCGGGATGACGGACCCTCCCTAACACCACATTTCCCGGCGTCCGGTTTCGGCCGCGGGATTCGGTGCTGGGCTCTTCCCTGTTCGCTCGCCGCTACTGAGGGAATCCTAGTTAGTTTCTTTTCCTCCGCTTAATAATATGCTTAAATTCGGCGGGTAGTCTCACCTGCTCTGAGGTCGCAAGATCGAATAGATCTGGAAATGGATCATTTTAATACGCAAACGATCATGGCACGTCGTCGACGCGGCCTTTACGGTCTTTCGTCGAACAGCGACCTGACGTCGTCGCGAGATACGTCACGCACGCCTCGGACACGACGGTCGCATCGTTCGACAAAATCAACGCCGTTATGGCCGTCGAAAGTCGATCGTTTTGTGCTTTACGTCTGCTGATCCGCCCGTCGAAGGACGACGACGAACTCCTTCGAAAAGAAAGTCCGACACGTCACCCCGACGGGCCGCTATCGCGTCTCCGGATGTCGCGTACGCCGGATCGTACTCGAAACGAACGAACGTTACGTAAGTCGTCTCGACATCGATCTCCAACGGCACGCGTCTAAAAAACATCCAACTCGCTCCGACGAACGCCACGCTTTCTCAAACGAGGCGAACCGAGCAGTCTTTGAAATTGACACGACCCTCAGCCAGGAGTGGTCCGGGAACAGTTTATCCGAGGACCGCAATGTGCGTTCGAAATGTCGATGTTCATGTGTCCTGCAGTTCACAAGTTGACGCGCAATTAGCTGCGTTCTTCATCGACCCACGAGCCAAGTGATCCACCGTTCAGGGTAATCTTTTAGAATACACATTAAGACGCACGTTCTCTCCGGCTCGCCTCGCGACGGCCTGGAACGTTCTGCGTCGAAATTCTCTCGGTTTCGATTGTTTATTAAGATAAAAAAAAAAGAAAAGAGAAATTTTCGAACGACGTGTCGTCTTACTAATTCCATCTTTTCCTCTCTCTCTTTTTTTTTTTGTTAGTCGCAAGACTTGATCTCCTTTTCTAAAGCAGAAGCTCAACCGCACAACGATCACTTAACCAAACAAACTAGGTGTGATTTCGTCAAACGGCGCTTCCTAGGAGCGTCTCGAACGACGTTTCGAATCGTCTCGACGAGAACGGCGGCATCGAGCCGAACCCGTCGGCCGGGCGAAAATCATTTAAAACCCACGGTAACGAAGACGAGCAAAGGCGCACGAAACGCCCCGCACGTACTTACGAAACCTGCGATCCGAATCGAACTCTTTGAGGTTCTTTAGCGGATCAAGGTGCCCGAAATGCCGTCTGCCCGATCGCACGACGAACGCGCGTAAAGGACCGGCGCCGCGAGTTCGCATCGGCATGACGCCTAATCCGACTCTGGACGATTCAATAGTTCGAGGACGTCGTGTGACGCCGTCTCTTAGACGCGTTTCCTCTTTCGCATCGATCCCCACGTGGGACGAGAGAAGAGAAGAGAACGCGCTTCGGAAACGCGCGACGGCACCGCTAAAGGCTGGACGTGCCGTCGTCTACGCCGCAGACGTCTTTTGATGTTAGATCGAGCGTGTACGTCGTCCACGGACGCGACATACTTCGCACGACAACAACAACACGATCAGACGATGGTGTGTGTGTCTGTGTAAAGACAGTGCGTGTGTTCGAGACACGTTAATGATCCTTCCGCAGGTTCACCTACGGAAACCTTGTTACGACTTTTACTTCCTCTAAATGATCAAGTTTGGTCATCTTCCCAGCGACATCGGCGACGCCGAAACGCCACCGCGTACCGGTCCGAAGACCTCACTAAATCATTCAATCGGTAGTAGCGACGGGCGGTGTGTACAAAGGGCAGGGACGTAATCAACGCGAGCTTATGACTCGCGCTTACTGGGAATTCCTCGTTCATGGGGAACAATTGCAAGCCCCAATCCCTAGCACGAAGGAGGTTCAGCGGGTTACCCGGGCCGCTCGGCCAGGGAGGACACGCTGATTCCTTCAGTGTAGCGCGCGTGCGGCCCAGAACATCTAAGGGCATCACAGACCTGTTATTGCTCAATCTCGTGCGGCTAGAAGCCGCCTGTCCCTCTAAGAAGAATTGTTTGTACGCCGACAGTAAAAACCGCGCACGGCCAACGGGCGAACCCGAGACCGGCGGGCCTTTGGGATGTCGAAATACGCCTATTTAGCAGGCTAGAGTCTCGTTCGTTATCGGAATTAACCAGACAAATCGCTCCACCAACTAAGAACGGCCATGCACCACCACCCACCGAATCAAGAAAGAGCTCTCAATCTGTCAATCCTTCCGGTGTCCGGGCCTGGTGAGGTTTCCCGTGTTGAGTCAAATTAAGCCGCAGGCTCCACTCCTGGTGGTGCCCTTCCGTCAATTCCTTTAAGTTTCAGCTTTGCAACCATACTTCCCCCGGAACCCAAAAGCTTTGGTTTCCCGGAAGCTGCCCGCCGAGTCATCGAAAGAACGTCGGCGGATCGCTAGCTGGCATCGTTTATGGTTAGAACTAGGGCGGTATCTGATCGCCTTCGAACCTCTAACTTTCGTTCTTGATCAATGAAAGCGTTTTTGGCAAATGCTTTCGCTTCTGTCCGTCTTGCGACGATCCAAGAATTTCACCTCTAACGTCGCAATACGAATGCCCCCATCCGTTCCTATTAATCATTACCTCGGGGTTCCGAAAACCAACAAAATAGAACCGAGGTCCTATTCCATTATTCCATGCACACAGTATTCAGGCGAAGTTTTAGCCTGCTTTAAGCACTCTAATTTGTTCAAAGTAAACGTGCCGGCCCACCTCGACACTCAATGAAGAGCACCGCGGCGGGATTGAGTTGGGCCGCCCTCTCGAGCTAAGCCCACCGGCAGGACGTCCCGCGGCACGCCAGTTAACACCGCGAACGATGAACCGGCGGCGCGGGACACAGATTCGACTACGAGCTTTTTAACCGCAACAACTTTAATATACGCTATTGGAGCTGGAATTACCGCGGCTGCTGGCACCAGACTTGCCCTCCAATTGATCCTCGTTAAAGGGTTTAGAGTGTACTCATTCCGATTACGGGGCCTCGGATGAGTCCCGTATCGTTATTTTTCGTCACTACCTCCCCGTGCCGGGAGTGGGTAATTTGCGCGCCTGCTGCCTTCCTTGGATGTGGTAGCCGTTTCTCAGGCTCCCTCTCCGGAATCGAACCCTGATTCCCCGTTACCCGTTACAACCATGGTAGGCGCAGAACCTACCATCGACAGTTGATAAGGCAGACATTTGAAAGATGCGTCGCCGGTGCGAGACCGTGCGATCAGCGTAAAGTTATTCAGAGTCACCAAGTTGTACGATGACGGAGACCGCCACCGATTGGTTTTGATCTAATAAAAGCGCCCCTTCCGTTTCCGGTCGGGGCTCTGTTTGCATGTATTAGCTCTAGAATTACCACAGTTATCCAAGTAAATGTGGGTACGATCTAAGGAACCATAACTGATTTAATGAGCCTTTCGCGGTTTCACCTTAATTCGGCTTGTACTGAGACATGCATGGCTTAATCTTTGAGACAAGCATATGACTACTGGCAGGATCAACCAGGGAACTGCGTTCTCGTTCGGATACTCCGAAACTGAAAACTACACTTTCGTCGAAAGTGCGAGTGCGTGTTCGCGAAACGAACGCGTAGGAACGTAACGCCACGCTTAACTCTCTCTTTCGTTGTTTTATATACGAAAAATATCATACATAACGATACCGGTCGAAAAGTTTCGCGAGGAAACCTCCTGCGCCGGTTTAAAAGTTCAAACATTCTCCTCACTCTTCGCTAGATAGAATGCGACGGTGAGACGTGCCGAATTCTTTTCAGAATCTGCACACGTTACGAGTATATTATATATTCTCGCTCGGAATGTAGGGAGTTGACGCAAATTTAATAGCTGTTCGATGCAACGAACGACGAATCGTGAAATTCGAACGTACGCCACCGTTTACAACAATGTAAGGTTGATCGCATAAGGACCGCCGACGATCGAACGTCCGCCGCATCCGCGATCTCGCTGTGCTGGACCGTCTTTCGAGGCAAGCTCGAACCCAATGAAGGAACTCAAGGATTCCATGAAATTCTAGGCGCAAACGCTCCGAGAGCCAAGTCTACTTCGGGTCGTTTTCGACGGGTGCGATAACTACATTCTCAAAATTATCAACAAGACACACACACATACAAGGTTCGCTCTTATAATCATTAAAGACACGACCACCAAAAGTAATCGCAACGTTTCGTTCTAAAAATGTGAACGTATCGTCGTCTCTTTTTGTCGGGTCGGTCTGAATAACATAATAATGTCGTTGTTGAACATTATTTATTTTACAGAGAGAAACCAATGCGGCTAGCGTCTGCTATCATTTTTAGAGAATACGTAAAAACGCACAGTCTTAGAGACACCGAAGAACGGCCGGAACGTGCTGCGAAATTCATTTCGTCATAAATCCGAATTCCTTTTAAAAGTATTGGATAAGACTCGCAGACAGTCCGTGGTAACGCGAGCGAGAGGATGCAGTCGTTGGTCGGTATCTCGAGAGAACACCTCACACGCCACAACATCACTCCGCTACCTATAGTAGCGCGCTTGACGTCGATCGGAGCCAAACGCTGCGAAGCGGCGACAGTGGTACGCGAGCAGGGGCGCGAGACACACCTCTCCCCGTCCGAGGTGAGCGCTGTCGGTGCGATGGCTCTTCGTAAAGAGCGGTTTGAACATTTTTCCACGGATTTTCGCAAGAAAAAAAATACGGCCGCATTGTGTGACGTAATCGAGGTAAGTCAGAATTTTTATTATAGCGATTTAGTCAATTTTAAAATACGTACCCGGTACGGGACGCCGTACTTCATAAATTCCGAACACCGTACTTCATAAATTTCAAACGTCGTACTTCATAAACAACCAACGCCGTACTTCATAAACGACGAACGCCGTACATGTACTTTTAAAAAAATTTCCAAGTCCGGAGAAACGCCTTACTTTATAAAAGACGAACGCCGTACATGCACTTTTTGAAAGTTTCAAGTACGGAAGAACGCCTTACTTTATAAAAGACGATCGACGTATATATAAAATGTTGTAAAACGAAATTTATTATATATGTCGAAATAACTTTCGAGAAGTTTTTTTTAATAAAAACGAGGGAGAATTGAAATAGCTGTGGCTGATTTTTGAAAACGAATTGTGCCATTCATGTTTTTTTAATGCTTCAAACTGGATTTAATAGATTTTACAAAAAATCTTATTTGCGTTTCGGGCGTGAACGACAATTTAGGCCCGTAATGCGAAATAATTATATTTTTATTAAGTGTGCGAAATCGTGGTTTTTTTAATCTATCAAAAAACTAGATTCGAGAAAAATCAACATTTGACAAGTGTCTTTATTATAAGCGAGTTTTAACGAATGAACACCATAAATTTCTATTTTTTCAAAAAAACCTAGGGACACTCCCTCCTTTATTATATTACAGTGCCGGTACATGTATTTCCATACTTCACCGGCACTGACTTCACCCCACCTTAGGATCCTCACTGTATTATCTCCCTCACCCTCTACACCAATTTCACTCACCTTCACTCACTCCTATTCTCCTTTTCTCAAACACTCTCCTTGCAAACTCCATCAGTCCGTCATATACCTCTTTCGACCTCAACAATCTCTCTAACCGTCTCTCTCCTTCGTCCATCCATTCCGCCCATACACAACTCCCTCTCTCCTCATTGTATAACCTACACTCAAACAAAATATGCCGGACACTCTCTACACATCCACACCTACATTTGTCCGTTTCACTCAAACCTCTCTTATACAGGAACTCGTTCATACTACCGTGACCAGTCAGCAGAAACAACCCCAACATTCCCGGCTGAAACCATTCATTCTCCTTAACAAACCTCACATTCGGAACAAAATCATACGTCACCCTTCCCTTCTCACTCAACTCCCATCTTCTCTGCCAAACCTCCCATACTTTCGCCTCCAATACCTCCATTCTCCCTAAGTCTTCATTCACGCTTGTCCCTGTTTTCAACCACTCCAAATCTCCTGAATTCATTCCTCTCTTTTCCCTAAACATCACGCCTCTCCTAACAAACTCCAAATCCCACGGCAACTCACCCATTAACACTTGCATCGCATCCGTGCTCACAGTTCTACACAACACCATACTCGCATACACCGCACACCTCTGACATCTATTCACCAATTCTCTCGCATACCCAAACCGCAACACATCATACCACACTGCCACACCGAACGAAGCACACGCCACAACCAACCCCTTATAAATTACCCTTATCGCACCTCTCTTCAAACCCCACTCCTTCCTCAACACCCTCTTCAACTTCCCCATTATGTCAATCACCCTACTACCCAAACTCTCAACATGCGGCCTAAAATTCATGCGTTCACTCACCCTAATTCCCAAATATTTCACCTCCTTCACATACTTCACGCTCTCACCCATCACCCTTACATTCGCCGGCCTATTATCAGACAAAAACCCTTTCAACAACATCATTACCGTTTTCTCCTTAGACAACTCCACACCCACTCCATTCCCCCATGCAGCCACCATCTCCATCAAATCCGTCCCCTCACTCTCAATTTCTCTCCTGCTGTCCGTCTCAATCAAACATAACAAATCATCCGCATACGCTACACACTTTATACCTTTCCTTTCAATCTCATTCAGCAATCCATTCATCATCAAGTTCCACACCGCCGGCCCACAGATAGATCCCTGTGGGCATCCCTTACTTACCTTCCTTTCAATCTCGTCAGCCTCACCTACCACACACACTCTCCGATCCTTGAAATAGCTCACCCAACATTTAATCTCCTTGCACCCAACTTCCACCAACTTATTCAACACCTCACTCCAGCTCAAATTATCGAATGCACCCTTAAAATCCACAAACACTCCCATCACATACTTCTTTCTGGACTCCTCCACAACCTGTCTCACTCTCATCCATGCATCCTGTATCCCCACTCCTTTCACAAATCCAAACTGGGCACTCGACATTTTCCCTTCCAATACCTTTCCCAATCGCTCCACTAACACTCTCTCAAACACTTTCCCCATAACACTTAAAAGGCAGATAGGTCTGTACGACCTCTTCAAGGACCTGTCCTTATCAATGCCTTTTAAGAGTATGACCAGACGCGCAACCTTCCACTCCTCCGGCACCCATCCTTCTCTCAAACACGCATTAAACAATTCCATCACATACTCCGGTACCACCTTCCACACAACATCCACCATCTCAGGCGTTATTCCATCCATTCCCGCTGATTTCCTCTTTCTCATGCACCCCACACTCCTTTCAATCTCTCCAGAACTTACTCTCTCCACAGTGCTTTCCTCCCTTTCATACAACCCATAATTCACCGGGACGTCAACCGGGAAAAACTCGTCTAACAACACCTCAACCGTTTCTCCCCAAGTTACTGTTTTTCTATCCCCATCCCATACTCCTACCAGCCCTTCGCTCCTCTCTCTCCTGCAAAGCTTATACACCGCTCCCCATGGATCTGCATTGCCAACGGTTCCAACAAATCTCCTCCACCACGACACCTTCGCCTCCTTCAAAGCCTTCTTGTAACCTTTAAGCAAGCCCTGGTACTCCGAACTATAGAACCTATTCCCCTCCACACTACCCAACTCCTTTCGTGACAATTGCCATTTTTTGCGTGCCTTTGCAACGCGACTTTTTAACAATTTCAGTTTCTCAGTCCACCAGGCTGCTTTCTTCCCTTTGGCTTTGACAAACCTCCTCGTCGCTTTGTCCATTGCAATGCAGATCCAGCGATTCAAACTTCCCAGTTGTTCCCTACCCGTTAATCTTCCAAAATTTCCTATACCTACCACGTCAGCTTCCTTTTCCAACTCCGACTTGAATTTTTCCCAATTGACGTCCCCCATTTGCCAACCTTTTCTCTTCCTCCTTCCTCCTTTTACACTTTCACTCACACTTCTCACATCAATCATCACACTGTTGTGATCACTCACACCCCAATCACACTTAACCTCCCATGCTACACATTCAAAACTGTCCAACCATCCAACATTCACCACCGTAACATCTATATCCGACTCCCCCATCGGTCCACTGAAGGTGAACAGGTCAGACGGCCTGTTCAGCACTTCCAGATCCAGTTCCCCAATTAACTCCTCCAGTTCCCGTCCTCTTTCCTCACTCCTACGACCTGCCCTCACAAATTTGCTGTGCCATAAGGGGGAGACGGCATTAGCATCCATTCCTATCAGCAACGCTCTTCCCTCACTACCATTCACCACTTTCCTCATCCACTCCAAATACGGACCCATCTCATCACCATGCTTACAATATACAGACGCCACACACATGCTACCCGTCTCACAACTTAAATTCACACACACTCCTAAATTCGCACCTTCCACACTCGTTTGCACAGCATCTACACCTCTCCCATCTATTAACACCGCAGCCATCCCATCGACATCTGACATATATACTTTCATATCACCAGGCACTCCCACAACACAACCTTCTCTCAAATACGGCTCCTGCAACAACGCCACCCTCACACCATTCTCCCTCATGCATACTACCATGTCACACGTCACACTATAGCTCCCCTGACAGTTTATCTGCAGGATCCTAAGGCCCATAGATAATCCTCGTTACCCACCCCAACCGCTGTGCAAAAACCGGGCACGCACTCGAAAACACCGAGTGCTCAAACTGTTTCCCCGCTAACTTACAATTTCTACACCGCTCGCCAGCCGCCTTACAATCCTTCCCCAAATGTCCCTGCTCCCCACATTTCCTACAGACCTTACCCTTAACATTGCAGTCAAATGCTCCATGCCCATACCCATAGCAATTAAAGCACCTCAGAACATCCACCCAATCTTTGCATTTAAATGAATGCCACCCCGCATATACCCT
>NW_026973022.1:5000-27500 GCF_036711695.1 Zophobas morio | reverse complement strand
CCCAGTCGGTCCAGCCTCCGGTAAAACGTGAATGGCACGCCACTCCGGAGGCAATACACACCCAGACCGCCATATCGCGCAGCAGCGTGTATGACCGCATCTGGGGTGTGGATGTTAAAATGTAGGACCCTCTTCACAAACCTCTTTATCAACCGGTCGGCCGCTGTAAGCAGACCGCCTGTAACACCGGGGTTCTGGAATCCATAGAGGAGTCGAGGGATCAAGTACTGTCGGAGCACGGATAGCTTTTGGTCCGGCTTCAAAGGTGCGCGATGTACACGCTCTAGCATCATCTGGAGTGCGTAAAGATTCGGCCGCTTGACACCGAACGACCTGACCTGATGTCCAAGGTATCGAAAAGAGTCCATCGCCTTAATGGGTCTTATCCATTGTCCGCCGATCCTAAAGACCGGCTGGACGCGTGGGATAGACCTCCCCTCGTACCCTCGAACACAGAGGCCTACACTCTTTCGAGGATTGACCTCCATGCCTCGGGCACGGAAGAAGCCCTCCACGGCGGCGAGCGTGTTAGGGACTCTTCTCTCCTCCTCTTCTAAAAGGACAAAGTCGTCGGCAAACGCCATTGCGGCACAACGCACTCCATCCGCTAGGTGCGCGCCCTTATCTCCCGAACCGTTTAAGCTATCAAGTAGCTCGTCCACTACCATATTGAACAGTAGTGGCGACAGAGGATCCCCCTGTTTGACTCCCCGCCGAAGAACCAGTTCCCGGGTACAGGTCCGCCCCACCTTGATGATCGTGGTGGCATCAGTAAAAGTTCCCATGATATACGTCCTGACGCCTTCATCAACCCCATATCGACGTAACGCCCTATCGAGTGACCAATGCGACACCGTGTCGAAGGCCTTCCGGATATCCAGGGACACAACCGCGCACGACCTACCAGACTCTGTCCTGGACCGAATGAACGAATCCAGGATTGTGACGTTGGCCATCGTCCCATCGATCTCCACGAAACCGCGCTGGTTTTGGTTTAGCGCCAAGGCTCCGCGGAGTCTCCGAGACAACAACCGGTGCCACAACCGTTGAACGGCAGAGCCTATAGTGATAGGCCGCCAGTTGGAAGCGTCCCTTTTATCCCCTTCCTTGTGGATTAACACGGTCCTAGACGCCCTCCAGGAAGTCGGCTGGAGCCCCTTCCACAATATAATTGTGTAGAGGACAGCCAACTCCTTGTCAGACCTGCCTCTCACCTGTGCCACCCCGATTCCATCGGGACCAGGGGCCGAAATATTCCAACCCCTTTTAGCGGCCTCGACTTCCTCGGGAGTAACAGGCAAGAAAACAGGCTGCGACGTTTTCGGAAACCGCAGCGGCTCCTCATCAGGTGGAGAGATAGATTCGAATATCCCCCCATACAGCTTCTCCACATCGCTCACCTCAGGAACATCTCCTTCACCCATCGAATCCGCCGATCCACCGTTCAAAATTGCTCCGACGAGGGCTGACCTGTTCTTTTGCCAGAGGTCCTGGGTCTTCTTATAAAGAGACGCCCTAGGACCTCTTGATGGTGGTCTGTGCGGGCCGGCCCGCAGGTCAGTGGTCCTCGTCCTCCTACCCCCGCGCCTGCCTCGTGTGCGACCGGTGAACATGGCCCGAAGCCATTCGTCTACCAGGGCCAGCAGGTGTTCGTTACTGCACCCTGATAGACAGGCCTCTATTAGGCCGGCCGCGGCAGGCGTCCCTTGGCGGAGGCTCTCCAGGTGTGCAATGAAGGGCCCATCAACGGCCGCCAAAGGACTGTCCAAAGTGGGAGAGGCGGGATGCACGCTACGCCGGACCAATCGGCCCGGACGGCGATCAACCCGTCCTCTCAACAGGACTGGCATTTTGCCCTTATTCACGGGCTCTGCGGGGGGGGTTATGGGGCTTACTTGAACGGCTTCAACGGCATCATCTAGGGATCCGGAAGATGTAGAGGCTTGCGATGTTTCATCGGAGCTGCTGGGGTGATAATTCGAATCGTCTCGAGGAGCCTCATCCACGTACTCGTCTGAGGAAGAGGATGGAATCCTTCTTGCCCTCTGTTTGGGCCGCACCAGTACACTCGAGCGTCGCGAACAGGGGCCAACTTCAGCAGTCAGAACATCACGGGAACTTCTCGACGGACCCGGCGGTTGTGAAGAGTTAACCTGGGTAGGTACAAAAATTTGACGACCCGCTTTTGCGCCTTCCGGCCCCACCATGACCTGGGCATTGGGTGAAGAGGCTTCTTCAGGAACATGGGAGAGAGCTCCTCTAGGAAGGTGTGCCCGCTTATAGCCTTCGAGAAACTCTCTATATGCGGGCTTCTTGCGCCGGTACCTCACCTGGTCAACAGTGAGGCCGGTCGCAAGCGCCATGTCCTTCAGAAATGGCTGATTTGACCTTACACCCACCTCAATCTCCGCCATCAGCTCGAAAGCTGAGGCTTCTGAAGGAGGCAGGCTGCCGGCCGCCTCAACCATGTACCTCTCCCGGTGGGCAAGCTTTTCATGCTGCCGCACCCCCTGAAACGTCGCGAACCCACGTCCACAATGGACGCAGTGCGATCTATCCCTGACTCCGCAAGTCTTCCTATGCCGGTATAAACCTGACATTGTCTTGTACTTCCGCCCACACACCTCACACTCAGGGGCGGATAGCGGCCGTGGACTAACGTTGGTATTTGATAACTCAACGCCGCCCGCCTGATTATTCAAGTCCACGACCTTGTCCACATCGGGGGCGGATCGAGGCCCCCGGCCCTTTGCCGAACGAGTCAATACCATCTTGATTTGGTGTGGACAAGGGAAAACACTAGAGGGGAGGCAGAGCCCTGATACCTCCCCCCAGCTAGATACAACCGGGGGTCGCCACTCCCCGGAGGTCCACGTTCAAGACTGCCTAACCCGGCAGCCATTCATCCCTCGGCACGTAGGTCCACCTTGGATTGGGGCATTTTATAGCTTCTGCCAGCTAGCTCAGGTACGCGGGGTCGCCAAACCCCGAAGAGCCGCATCACGCCGTAGCGCTCGCGAACTCCCCCTGCGTTAAGAGAGTCATAGTTACTCCCGTTTACCCGCGCTTGCTTGAATTTCTTCACGTTGACATTCAGAGCACTGGGCAGAAATCACATTGCGTCAACACCCGCTGGGGCCATCGCAATGCTTTGTTTTAATTAGACAGTCGGATTCCCCCGGTCCGTGCCAGTTCTGAGCTGACCGTTGAATGGCGGCCGAAGAGGACATCCGGACGCCCTTTCGGGCGCACCCGGAGCCTCGCAGCAAGAAGGTTCCGCGGGAGGCCAAGGCACGGGACCGGGCTCGGATCCGACGTCGCCGCCGAAACGGCAACGCTTCACCTCGCCCAGGCCCGGCACGTCAGCCGCGACCCGCTTCCCCGTCAAGCCCGACACGCCCCGATCCTCAGAGCCAATCCTTATCCCGAAGTTACGGATCCAATTTGCCGACTTCCCTTACCTACATTATTCTATCGACTAGAGGCTCTTCACCTTGGAGACCTGCTGCGGATATGGGTACGAACCGGCGCGACGCCTCCACGTGGCCCTCTCCCGGATTTTCAAGGTCCGAGGGGAAGATCCGGACACCGCCGCAACTGCGGTGCTCTTCGCGTTCCAAACCATATCTCCCTGCTAGAGGATTCCATGGAACTCGAACGCTCATGCAGAAAAGAAAACTCTTCCCGGATCTCCCGACGGCGTCTCCGGGTCCTTTTGGGTTGCCCCGACGAACTCTCTTGCGAGGGCCCGAATTATAAGCGGTTCCGCTGCCGGGTTCCGGAATAGGAACCGGATTCCCTTTCGCCCAACGGGTGTGTGCACAATCCGTACGTTCACGTCACCACGGCTCTGGAGGTCGTGTTTGTGACCAACGACAAATCTACACCACATCGACATCGGCTTTCGCCTAGGGCTTAGGATCGACTGACTCGTGTGCAACGGCTGTTCACACGAAACCCTTCTCCACGTCAGTCCTCCAGGGCCTCGCTGGAGTATTTGCTACTACCACCAAGATCTGCACCGACGGCGGCTCCAGACGGCCTCACGGCCAGTCCTTCTGCGCTCACCGCCGCGACCCTCCTACTCGTCAGGGCTTCATGGCCCGTGACCAGAGGCCACCGGACCGCACATGCCGCTGACGGCCGAGTATAAGCACGACGCTTCAGCGCCATCCATTTTCAGGGCTAGTAACTTCGGCAGGTGAGTTGTTACACACTCCTTGGCGGATTCCGACTTCCATGGCCACCGTCCTGATGTCTTAAGTTACCAACGCCTTTCATGGTATCCCATAAGCGTCGATTTAGGCGCTTTAACTCGGCGTTTGGTTCATCCCACAGCGCCAGTTCTGCTTACCAAAAATGGCCCACTTGGCACTCTGATTCGAGTCTCGCGGCTTCAATAGTTCGAGCAAGCCGGAGATCTCACCCATTTAAAGTTTGAGAATAGGTTGAGGCCGTTTCGACCCCAATGCCTCTAATCATTCGCTTTACCGGATGAAACTCGTGCGCTATGAGCGCCAGCTATCCTGAGGGAAACTTCGGAGGGAACCAGCTACTAGATGGTTCGATTAGTCTTTCGCCCCTATACCCAGTTCCGACGATCGATTTGCACGTCAGAATCGCTACGGACCTCCATCAGGGTTTCCCCTGACTTCGTCCTGACCAGGCATAGTTCACCATCTTTCGGGTCCCAGCGTGTACGCTCTTGGTGCGCCTCTTCTCGCGATGAGAACGAGACGCCCCGGGAGTGCGAGGCGGCAGCCGTAACGACCGCCCATCCTCCCTCGGTCCGCGCAAGGCGGACCTTCACTTTCATTGCGCCTTTAGGTTTAGTAATGTCCCAATGACTCGCGCACATGCTAGACTCCTTGGTCCGTGTTTCAAGACGGGTCCTGAAAGTACCCAAAGCTATAGCGTCGCAGATCGGCGTTCTAAAAGAAGACGAGGTCTGTCCGACGACCCACAGCCAACAGCCACCCGGGGAAGGGACCGGCACCAGGTCCGATCACCGTCGCGACGAGAGCGCTTGCCGTAGGGCGGACGCCGAACAAGCGGCGGCCTCGCGCCATCTTTATACCGTCGAGCGAGCCGACCGGGAAACACCGCGGGTTCGTTCGGAAACGGCGAACCGTCCGAACGGGCTCCACCGCGGGCCTCAGACCGGCACCCAACGGATCGCGACGTCCTACAGGGGGAGAAGTGCACGCGTTCGATCGCAGTTCGGAGGACGGAAGGCGCAGACGACGCGTACGCCGTCCGTCACGCGACCGCCCAGCGCCACGATCGAGACACGCTGAATCTCCCCTTTCGACCTTTCGGGTTTCTCAGGTTTACCCCTGAACGGTTTCACGTACTATTGAACTCTCTCTTCAAAGTTCTTTTCAACTTTCCCTCACGGTACTTGTTCGCTATCGGTCTCGTGGTCATATTTAGCCTTAGATGGAGTTTACCACCCACTTAGGGCTGCACTCTCAAGCAACCCGACTCTGAGGAGAGATCCTCCCGTCACCGGCAGCGGTCACTACGGGCCTGGCACCCTCTATGGGCTGTGGCCCCGTTCAAGATGGACTTGGACGCGCCGCACGATTTCGGGATGACGGACCCTCCCTAACACCACATTTCCCGGCGTCCGGTTTCGGCCGCGGGATTCGGTGCTGGGCTCTTCCCTGTTCGCTCGCCGCTACTGAGGGAATCCTAGTTAGTTTCTTTTCCTCCGCTTAATAATATGCTTAAATTCGGCGGGTAGTCTCACCTGCTCTGAGGTCGCAAGATCGAATAGATCTGGAAATGGATCATTTTAATACGCAAACGATCATGGCACGTCGTCGACGCGGCCTTTACGGTCTTTCGTCGAACAGCGACCTGACGTCGTCGCGAGATACGTCACGCACGCCTCGGACACGACGGTCGCATCGTTCGACAAAATCAACGCCGTTATGGCCGTCGAAAGTCGATCGTTTTGTGCTTTACGTCTGCTGATCCGCCCGTCGAAGGACGACGACGAACTCCTTCGAAAAGAAAGTCCGACACGTCACCCCGACGGGCCGCTATCGCGTCTCCGGATGTCGCGTACGCCGGATCGTACTCGAAACGAACGAACGTTACGTAAGTCGTCTCGACATCGATCTCCAACGGCACGCGTCTAAAAAACATCCAACTCGCTCCGACGAACGCCACGCTTTCTCAAACGAGGCGAACCGAGCAGTCTTTGAAATTGACACGACCCTCAGCCAGGAGTGGTCCGGGAACAGTTTATCCGAGGACCGCAATGTGCGTTCGAAATGTCGATGTTCATGTGTCCTGCAGTTCACAAGTTGACGCGCAATTAGCTGCGTTCTTCATCGACCCACGAGCCAAGTGATCCACCGTTCAGGGTAATCTTTTAGAATACACATTAAGACGCACGTTCTCTCCGGCTCGCCTCGCGACGGCCTGGAACGTTCTGCGTCGAAATTCTCTCGGTTTCGATTGTTTATTAAGATAAAAAAAAAAAAAAGAAAAGAGAAATTTTCGAACGACGTGTCGTCTTACTAATTCCATCTTTTCCTCTCTCTCTTTTTTTTTTTGTTAGTCGCAAGACTTGATCTCCTTTTCTAAAGCAGAAGCTCAACCGCACAACGATCACTTAACCAAACAAACTAGGTGTGATTTCGTCAAACGGCGCTTCCTAGGAGCGTCTCGAACGACGTTTCGAATCGTCTCGACGAGAACGGCGGCATCGAGCCGAACCCGTCGGCCGGGCGAAAATCATTTAAAACCCACGGTAACGAAGACGAGCAAAGGCGCACGAAACGCCCCGCACGTACTTACGAAACCTGCGATCCGAATCGAACTCTTTGAGGTTCTTTAGCGGATCAAGGTGCCCGAAATGCCGTCTGCCCGATCGCACGACGAACGCGCGTAAAGGACCGGCGCCGCGAGTTCGCATCGGCATGACGCCTAATCCGACTCTGGACGATTCAATAGTTCGAGGACGTCGTGTGACGCCGTCTCTTAGACGCGTTTCCTCTTTCGCATCGATCCCCACGTGGGACGAGAGAAGAGAAGAGAACGCGCTTCGGAAACGCGCGACGGCACCGCTAAAGGCTGGACGTGCCGTCGTCTACGCCGCAGACGTCTTTTGATGTTAGATCGAGCGTGTACGTCGTCCACGGACGCGACATACTTCGCACGACAACAACAACACGATCAGACGATGGTGTGTGTGTCTGTGTAAAGACAGTGCGTGTGTTCGAGACACGTTAATGATCCTTCCGCAGGTTCACCTACGGAAACCTTGTTACGACTTTTACTTCCTCTAAATGATCAAGTTTGGTCATCTTCCCAGCGACATCGGCGACGCCGAAACGCCACCGCGTACCGGTCCGAAGACCTCACTAAATCATTCAATCGGTAGTAGCGACGGGCGGTGTGTACAAAGGGCAGGGACGTAATCAACGCGAGCTTATGACTCGCGCTTACTGGGAATTCCTCGTTCATGGGGAACAATTGCAAGCCCCAATCCCTAGCACGAAGGAGGTTCAGCGGGTTACCCGGGCCGCTCGGCCAGGGAGGACACGCTGATTCCTTCAGTGTAGCGCGCGTGCGGCCCAGAACATCTAAGGGCATCACAGACCTGTTATTGCTCAATCTCGTGCGGCTAGAAGCCGCCTGTCCCTCTAAGAAGAATTGTTTGTACGCCGACAGTAAAAACCGCGCACGGCCAACGGGCGAACCCGAGACCGGCGGGCCTTTGGGATGTCGAAATACGCCTATTTAGCAGGCTAGAGTCTCGTTCGTTATCGGAATTAACCAGACAAATCGCTCCACCAACTAAGAACGGCCATGCACCACCACCCACCGAATCAAGAAAGAGCTCTCAATCTGTCAATCCTTCCGGTGTCCGGGCCTGGTGAGGTTTCCCGTGTTGAGTCAAATTAAGCCGCAGGCTCCACTCCTGGTGGTGCCCTTCCGTCAATTCCTTTAAGTTTCAGCTTTGCAACCATACTTCCCCCGGAACCCAAAAGCTTTGGTTTCCCGGAAGCTGCCCGCCGAGTCATCGAAAGAACGTCGGCGGATCGCTAGCTGGCATCGTTTATGGTTAGAACTAGGGCGGTATCTGATCGCCTTCGAACCTCTAACTTTCGTTCTTGATCAATGAAAGCGTTTTTGGCAAATGCTTTCGCTTCTGTCCGTCTTGCGACGATCCAAGAATTTCACCTCTAACGTCGCAATACGAATGCCCCCATCCGTTCCTATTAATCATTACCTCGGGGTTCCGAAAACCAACAAAATAGAACCGAGGTCCTATTCCATTATTCCATGCACACAGTATTCAGGCGAAGTTTTAGCCTGCTTTAAGCACTCTAATTTGTTCAAAGTAAACGTGCCGGCCCACCTCGACACTCAATGAAGAGCACCGCGGCGGGATTGAGTTGGGCCGCCCTCTCGAGCTAAGCCCACCGGCAGGACGTCCCGCGGCACGCCAGTTAACACCGCGAACGATGAACCGGCGGCGCGGGACACAGATTCGACTACGAGCTTTTTAACCGCAACAACTTTAATATACGCTATTGGAGCTGGAATTACCGCGGCTGCTGGCACCAGACTTGCCCTCCAATTGATCCTCGTTAAAGGGTTTAGAGTGTACTCATTCCGATTACGGGGCCTCGGATGAGTCCCGTATCGTTATTTTTCGTCACTACCTCCCCGTGCCGGGAGTGGGTAATTTGCGCGCCTGCTGCCTTCCTTGGATGTGGTAGCCGTTTCTCAGGCTCCCTCTCCGGAATCGAACCCTGATTCCCCGTTACCCGTTACAACCATGGTAGGCGCAGAACCTACCATCGACAGTTGATAAGGCAGACATTTGAAAGATGCGTCGCCGGTGCGAGACCGTGCGATCAGCGTAAAGTTATTCAGAGTCACCAAGTTGTACGATGACGGAGACCGCCACCGATTGGTTTTGATCTAATAAAAGCGCCCCTTCCGTTTCCGGTCGGGGCTCTGTTTGCATGTATTAGCTCTAGAATTACCACAGTTATCCAAGTAAATGTGGGTACGATCTAAGGAACCATAACTGATTTAATGAGCCTTTCGCGGTTTCACCTTAATTCGGCTTGTACTGAGACATGCATGGCTTAATCTTTGAGACAAGCATATGACTACTGGCAGGATCAACCAGGGAACTGCGTTCTCGTTCGGATACTCCGAAACTGAAAACTACACTTTCGTCGAAAGCGCGAGTGCGTGTTCGCGAAACGAACGCGTAGGAACGTAACGCCACGCTTAACTCTCTCTTTCGTTGTTTTATATACGAAAAATATCATACATAACGATACCGGTCGAAAAGTTTCGCGAGGAAACCTCCTGCGCCGGTTTAAAAGTTCAAACATTCTCCTCACTCTTCGCTAGATAGAATGCGACGGTGAGACGTGCCGAATTCTTTTCAGAATCTGCACACGTTACGAGTATATTATATATTCTCGCTCGGAATGTAGGGAGTTGACGCAAATTTAATAGCTGTTCGATGCAACGAACGACGAATCGTGAAATTCGAACGTACGCCACCGTTTACAACAATGTAAGGTTGATCGCATAAGGACCGCCGACGATCGAACGTCCGCCGCATCCGCGATCTCGCTGTGCTGGACCGTCTTTCGAGGCAAGCTCGAACCCAATGAAGGAACTCAAGGATTCCATGAAATTCTAGGCGCAAACGCTCCGAGAGCCAAGTCTACTTCGGGTCGTTTTCGACGGGTGCGATAACTACATTCTCAAAATTATCAACAAGACACACACACATACAAGGTTCGCTCTTATAATCATTAAAGACACGACCACCAAAAGTAATCGCAACGTTTCGTTCTAAAAATGTGAACGTATCGTCGTCTCTTTTTGTCGGGTCGGTCTGAATAACATAATAATGTCGTTGTTGAACATTATTTATTTTACAGAGAGAAACCAATGCGGCTAGCGTCTGCTATCATTTTTAGAGAATACGTAAAAACGCACAGTCTTAGAGACACCGAAGAACGGCCGGAACGTGCTGCGAAATTCATTTCGTCATAAATCCGAATTCCTTTTAAAAGTATTGGATAAGACTCGCAGACAGTCCGTGGTAACGCGAGCGAGAGGATGCAGTCGTTGGTCGGTATCTCGAGAGAACACCTCACACGCCACAACATCACTCCGCTACCTATAGTAGCGCGCTTGACGTCGATCGGAGCCAAACGCTGCGAAGCGGCGACAGTGGTACGCGAGCAGGGGCGCGAGACACACCTCTCCCCGTCCGAGGTGAGCGCTGTCGGTGCGATGGCTCTTCGTAAAGAGCGGTTTGAACATTTTTCCACGGATTTTCGCAAGAAAAAAAATACGGCCGCATTGTGTGACGTAATCGAGGTAAGTCAGAATTTTTATTATAGCGATTTAGTCAATTTTAAAATACGTACCCGGTACGGGACGCCGTACTTCATAAATTCCGAACACCGTACTTCATAAATTTCAAACGTCGTACTTCATAAACAACCAACGCCGTACTTCATAAACGACGAACGCCGTACATGTACTTTTAAAAAAATTTCCAAGTCCGGAGAAACGCCTTACTTTATAAAAGACGAACGCCGTACATGCACTTTTTGAAAGTTTCAAGTACGGAAGAACGCCTTACTTTATAAAAGACGATCGACGTATATATAAAATGTTGTAAAACGAAATTTATTATATATGTCGAAATAACTTTCGAGAAGTTTTTTTTAATAAAAACGAGGGAGAATTGAAATAGCTGTGGCTGATTTTTGAAAACGAATTGTGCCATTCATGTTTTTTTAATGCTTCAAACTGGATTTAATAGATTTTACAAAAAATCTTATTTGCGTTTCGGGCGTGAACGACAATTTAGGCCCGTAATGCGAAATAATTATATTTTTATTAAGTGTGCGAAATCGTGGTTTTTTTAATCTATCAAAAAACTAGATTCGAGAAAAATCAACATTTGACAAGTGTCTTTATTATAAGCGAGTTTTAACGAATGAACACCATAAATTTCTATTTTTTCAAAAAAACCTAGGGACATATATATACCCATTTGCTTGTATTTAACGTGCCACACCCGCCCATTGGGCATTACGACACGGCCCCGTATGGCGAGGGATCGGGATACGCCCGATCAACGCGACCGAAGTCTACCAGTACCGTCCATCGGGTGTAAGCCCTCCGGAACGCCCCACTGGTGTGGGGGACTACTATCCATCGTCTACTGACTAAGCAGGCCAGTACCCGAGTTGATTACGCAACTCACACACTATTCGCAGCACGCCGAGCGCAGCGGGGTGTGCTATACCACGCCCGACGTGCCACTGACCAGCATACGGCCAACCACCACCACTACGAGTCCAACGCCAATGGCCGGCCGGGGGTAGAACCCCCGTGGGCAACCGGCCCCCGTAGTACCGATTTTTCGCGACTAGCCTCCGTAAAGTTAGCCCGGATCACCGGTCGAATCCCCGCCTTTGAATCGGCTCCTCATTTATGCACTTACATGCAAGGCACTGAGTTTTGCCAGCTCGGGTACGCGGGATCGCCAACCCCGAAGGGATTACTGGAATCGCCCGTGGGCTTTGACCAGCAGTGCCCTCACCTGCGTTATGTAGTCCACTCTGTAAATAAAAATTAGATTAAGATTAAGGTAGTGTTAGGTTATTATGTAAATGTAGTAGGTATTATGGTAGTGAGTAATGTAGTGTTAATTTGTCTTTTATTCTGTTGCAGACGATCTTCTTCCCTTGCGCTAGTCATCCGGCCTCTAATCTGCTGCCACGGTTTTGGTAAGTTTCTGTGATGTTAGGGTTAGGTCTTTTATTATCCTGTTTATTAAATATGTCTCTTTTGTTTCAGTTCCCAGGCATCATCAGGCTCGGCTCCCAAAACCTGTAAGTTCTCATTTATTACTACAACTAGGTCTTACATCTACTATATATGTCAATTGTCGGTTACAGGTACGGGCTACTACAAGACTACCTCCTAGAACTAACTCGACGCCCAAGGTATGTTTAAAAGTTAAAATTTTTATGATTCGATGTCTAACCTTGTTTTCTATTGTTACAGGTAGCGACCGTCTTCGGGGGACACGATATCAACGGGCACCTGCATCCCAGCTCTCCGCCAGTTCTACCCTTGATCGAAGTCATGCCCAAATTTTGCGCTACTTTACCTTAATCATTACTAATATTTAAGACTAACATGCACGTGTACTTAGGAGCTAATGTAAATAAAATTAAGTGTAAACTATATGACTAGAATTTACAGGTACTAGGGTATTTATATACAAACTGTATACAAAACTAGACTAATGACTGACATGTAAAAATACCTAAGACTAGAATACTTAAGACTAGAGTGTTAATTTAAAGACTGTATACAAGACTAGACTAAGAGTACCTTCTAATGACTGACATGTATATTTTTAAGACTATTAAGACAACACTAATATGTAAAACTTAAGTAATTTAAGATAGATAAGACTAACAATGCTATCGTAGGATTAAAACTATACAATTAATGCTCTTGTACACATCCTGGCAGGGAGATATAGACGACTGTAAGAGTTTTGTTCAATATATGTGTCAACCTATTTATGCTTTTCAATAACCCAGTTCATTTACCAGATCCTGGATCGTGTTTTGAATTGTACTAAAAACCACTGGATCCCCTGTCCACTTGGCCCCATAAGGGAGTACCAAGCAAGGGGTGAGTTATCATCAGAGGCGTTGTTGCTGTTTCGTCTTCTAAGATATATAAGGGAGATGCGTATATTCACATATTTTATCGTATTATTAACAATTCCCGGTAACCCTGCGCATTCACCATTTTTCACATTTACCCGGCTCCTCCACCATTTTTCTCTCTGACCCGGCACCTCCACCATTTTTTCATTTGTGGCCCGGCACCTCCGCCATTTTCTTCTATAACCCGACAAACTTTGAAGCTTAAACTTGAGATATAAATATAAAAATGTATTAAGATATTTAAGATAAATAAGTAGACTCAGTATAAATTAGGGGTTATTAATATGGAGTGATAAGTATGGAGTAGTAAGCAATAAGATGAGAATGTACGATACTCTAGTAAGTATGCTGCAATTAGGATGTTAAATAAGACATATGGAGTGTTAAATATGGAGTAGTAAGTAATAAGATAAGAATATGCGATACTCTAGTAAGTATGTTGCAATTAGGATGTTAAATAAGAAGTAGATGAATATAACATGATTAAATTAGGATAATAGATATATATATCTATATGTGAGTATTGTGTAATAAGATATGAATAAGATGAATTATGAAAGTATTAAGAATTAAGAATATATTATTGAATAAGGATGCGTGTATGATGCAGGAAGTTAGAGATTTGAAAATAAGATGGAATATTTGGCTATTTGGAATTAGGAGGTATTATGGCGTGATATGACATTTGTAATTAGAAGAATGAGTGTGGTTAAATGAGGATGCATATGGCTATTAAAATGTTGAGATAGATACCAACTATGGATTGAGTGTCGTCAGCGTGAAGGTTCCGTTGTATAATGAGGGGGGAAAGTTATGAATGTAATAAAAGTAGCGAAGACTTTTCAGTAACAGTGGTTTTGGGGATTACGTCACCAGTGTCTCCTTTTTCCTGGCAAAGACAGACTCACAGAAATTTCGGAACTTTTCATATTCTACTCTTTCTTCCATGAACCGGTTTATGTTGTTTCTCAGGTTTGGATCCCAAGTGCGTAAGTCTGTGTACAATGGGCAATCAAGTAGTACATGTTTCCAGTCTTCAGGGGCTTGTGCGCATTGGCAGTCGGCATTGTCAGAGATGTTTTTGTCATAAAGGTATTTATTCAGTGTTCCATGCCCTGTGATTATGAATAATTGCTCGAGAGTGGGTTGGAACCAATGGAGATCTTTAATTATGGCAGGGTTTTTGATAAATTCATATGTTGTGCGTCCCTTAGTTTGTTCTTCCCACTCGTGTCTCCAGCTCTCTTGTAACCTTTCATTAATAAACTTTTTTATCTCTTTAGGTGTCTTGTCTCTTACTTCCGTCACATCAATGGCTAGGTCTCTCGGGGTATTGATATTCCTTTCCAGCCTGTATCTGAGCCCTAAATCGAGTGCTTTGTATCTCCATGGCAATTCTCCCATTATCGCCTGCATGGCTGGGGTTGACACTGTCCGGCATATTGGGAGACATGCGTATAACACCACTCTCTCACATCTATCTAACGCGTCTCGTATTGTAGATTTTCTCAATTCACCCAGCCAAACCGCCGAGCCGTATAAAGATAATGCCGAGAACACACCATTCCACCATATTCTAAGTGTCGAGATGGATGGGCCCCATTTTCTTCTTGTGACTCTTCTGAACTGGGCTGCTAGGTTTGTCAGGCGCGTCCTCAAATTAATAAAGTGTGGGAGGAAGTTTAGACGCGAGGAGACCATTAGACCAAGATATTTTACCTGTGTCGAATATTTGATTACTTGGTTGTTAAGCTTAATCCAGGGAGGTCTCGTAGGTGCCATAATCCCCTTCAGAAGCATGCACTCGGACTTTGACATGGACACCGTCAATCCTACACCGTCTGCGAAGGTACCCACCTTTTGCACCACTGCCATGCCGTTTTCTTCAACTATTCTCCTGGTGTTCCCCTCTATCATGACCAATAAGTCGTCTGCGTATGCTACGAATTTCACTTCTGCTTCCTCCAGCTAGATCAGCAGGTCGTTCATTATCATGTTCCAAATAAATGGTCCACATATTGAACCCTGAGGACATCCTTGTGTGACCTCACGTGTGTAAGTTTCTGATCTTCCTGTGATAACGATCCACCTATCCCTAAAGTATGACCTCCATAGTTTACTATCTCTCGCGTTGATCCGGTTTAGTTTTGCAAAAATTGCTTCCCATTTAATGTTATCGAACGCCCCTACAAAGTCTATGAAGATGCCCAGCACGTATTTCGACTCGGATTTTTCGACGGTTTCTATTACATCTAACCAGGCGTCTTGGGTGGACTTACCAGCTGTAAACCCGTACTGTTTTGCGGACAACCTTTCTTTATTTTTTATATCTTCGGCAAGCCTTTCCACCATTAACTTTTCTAGTATTTTGGACCATGCGGGCAGTAGACATATTGGCCTATATGATCGTGGCTGTGACTTTGGCTTATCAGGGGATTTGAGCAGAATGATGGTCTTTGCTTTTTTCCACTGTCGCGGGAAAATTCCGTCTTGGAAGCATTTGTTAATGATGGTGACGATATATTCCGGTGCTAGGTTGAAAATTTTCTTGATCGTTGACCCGGTTAACCCATCGAGCCCTGGAGCTTTCCGGCCCTTCACTTTTCGTAACAGTTCTGCTATTTTCTCCTTGGTTACCTCATAACTCGACTCGGCCCCTTCATCGTCGGTGATCGTTTCAACATTGTGCGGCAATTCCAACACTGGTCCAAAGAATGTTCTTGTTAGGGCAGCCGCTGCCTCCTGCCAGGATGCCGCAACTCTACCGTCTACGTCCACAGCCATCAAGTCCGTCGGCCCTTTCTTGCCTCTTAGGAGTTTATAAACGCCACCCCATGGGTCCAGCTTGTCTCTCGTCTGTGCAGTTACATAATCCTGCCAGTGTGTCCTTTTAGCATCAACGACGCTTTCCTTGTATCTTTTGTTTGCTGCTTTCCATTTTTCCCTAGCTTCCATACATGCTCTTGTTATATTTTGGTCCTCGACGTTTGCGTCGGCACTACGCTTGGTCAGCTGGTATTCCTTCCGCAATTTGCGTGTCAGTTTTCTCATCTGTGTTAGATTGGAGGTCCACCACTTCGCGTTATTCTTCCTGGGGTTTCTGACCTTGGTCTTTTTTAAGGAATTTTCGACCCAGCCGTTTAGGGTATTTACCATGTCGTCCAGCGGAAGACCTGCGAACTGTGCATGAGAGTAGGCACATCTGTTGAGGTTGAACTGTTCCCAGTCCATCGTCAATTTGTACTTCTCCAAACTATGCTGCTCTAGGGGGGCTTCGGTAGAATGTGGAATAAGATCAACCTGGATAAGATTATGATCACTGATGCCCAGATCTGGACACACTTCCCAATTGAATGAAAAGTCGCGTTCCAGTCTCAGCCCGGCTAACGTTATGTCGATATCGCTGGAACCCGTGGGTCCTGAGAAAGTGTAAAAATCCGAGGGAGAATTAAGGATGAGAAAGTTATTATGGTTAATATATTCTGATAGGGTCTCCCCTCTAAGTTCCCTATTACGACTTGCCGCAATGTTCTTACTGTGCCAGAATCTGGAGGTAGCATTTGCGTCGGCACCTAACAGGAATGGATGATTTGCAAAGCCCGAAATTCCCTTGTTCATTTTATATATACTGACCTCGATATCCGTATCAGTAGGGCAGTAAATACTGCCTACCCCTATAGTGTAGTGGTTGTAATTTTGAATTATAAAAACAGCGTCCCCATCCGATACGTCACCCCTTACGAACACGTCTATGTCCTCATTTGGGACCGCTATAGCCGCCCTTGTGTTGTCATCAATATAGAACACCCTTACGTCGCCCAATCCCGCTACCTTCCCGTTTAGCATGTATGGTTCCTGAAGGATCCATACATCCCCGACCCCTTCACATATCATTTTTGCCGTATCACCCATTACCGCGATGCTGTGTTGACAGTTTTGTTGAATTATTTTTAGTTTGAACGTGGGCTTGTTATTACTATTAGACATAGCTATTAATACGGTTAGGAACTAGATTAATTTGATTATATGTCGCCGGAGTACCTAACCTTACGTTTTTCGATGTCAAGGCGTTTCTGATACAGTGGACACTCCTGGTCGTTCGCCCCATGCTTCACATTTTCTAATCCTGAATACCTTTTGCAATTCGGGCAACTCTTCTCTACAGCATTGCATTCTGATAACACATGCTCTCCTGAACACCTCGGACATAACTTACCGTTTCGTTCTGCACAGTACTTCTGAACGTGTCCGAATTGCGAACACTTGTGGCATACTGCTACCCTAAGATGCTCCTCTACGAAAATAGACAACAGATCAAGTATTATCTTTCCACCAAGGTTCATTATAGTTTTATAAATTATTGGCTTGACTTGGATAAGAATGTTTTCTTTACTTTTGTTCCTGCATTCGCGTTTTGTTAGTATTTTCACGCTCTCATTCCATTTCGCCTCCGACATTGCCTCTTTGAAGCTGGTGTTTTGATTGTAGATCTCGGTCAGCAATTCTGAGTCACTATAACCCTTTTCAATTCCGCTAAGTTGCAGCACTGGATCAGAGTTCTTTATTTCTTTATATTCTATTCTTTTATCTTTACTCAGTATACTTCCAATTTTCTTTCGCTGCTGATCCGAATACGACTCGATCAATATACCACCAGTTTTCAGTGGGATAATAGCCTTTGTAGGCCCTCCAATTTCGTTGATACTTAGAGTTTCTTTTAACACCTTTTTTATCGTCTTCCTAACTGGAGTAGGACTGGTGCTCTCGTCTATCCTTTGACCCTCATTTTCGTCTCTCGGAAGTGTCACAATGGAGGCGTAACGCGTACGTTTGGGTTGAGTACTTTCTTTGTTATCTGTGATGTTATCTGTGATTTTCTCCATAGTCTTTCGTATGTCTGTGATATTTTGCGCTCTGTTTGTTGTGTTGTCTGAATTAAACCATTTGTTGTTCAGTGAGGATTTCAGATATTTATTTTCTTGTAGTAGGGAGTTTTTTTCGGTTTTTAGTTTTTCGATTATGTTGTCTTTCTCTCTTATCCCCATACCTTCCCTCATTTTTTCGTTTTCGTATCGGAGGGTGCTCACCGTCTCCTTCAATTCAATAACGTTTAACAGTGTTCGTTGCTGCTTGGAGACTAGCGTTAGTATCTCGTTCTGTATTATATGTACTCCGTTTAATATTTTGCTCTGTTCAGCCCTGGTAAACGTGATCCTCCCTCTGCTGCCTTCTGATTCTTTGATTGCAGATTCTCTCACTTCGTTGAGCACGGCTTTAATCTTCTCCAGGTGTTTTGTTAGGTCCACTTCCGATGTTAGTTCTACGAATACATTGTCGTCGTCTGGCTCGCTTGATATACTTTCAATTTCGCTTTCTCGATCTGCTTCACTATCTCTAATTGTGTCTCGCCTATCACTTTTCCTTGCTTTTTGTGTGTTCGCTGTTGCCTCTTCATCCGCTTTCCTTTTCTTTTCGTTTAAGAGAGCATCCTCGAGTTTCAGCTCCACTCGGTAAGTGTCCGGAGGTGACCGGGGTAGTGATTTTCGCGGTTTGTGTACTGCATCGTATTCCTCCATTCCACTGATATTCGTCTTAGGTCCCTAGGTGTTACGGTTAAAGATGTTTTTAGCCGGAATTGTCTTAGTTCTCGGTTCGGGGTGCGCGATACTTGGCAAATAAAAATCGCACACCTCAGCTCGAGGTGTGCGATAGACTTAGACAACTAAAATACAAGTACAATTTTTGTTGCGGTAAAGTATAAGAGTGTAAATAAAAATCGCACACCTCAGTTCGAGGTGTGCGATGACGTGTAACAAAAATCAAATAAATCAGACCGATAATAATGACGTATTGCCAACTAAATGTAAAAATAAAACCAAATATAAATAAAACGTATGTAAATATAAAACTTAACCTAGTTTAAAATAAATGTAAATATAAAAACCTAACCTAACTTAATTCTAAGACTAGACTAAATATCACTAACTTTTGGTTGTTGCAGGGGGGCTGCAGCAATGCCGGGTGGGGGAACAGCACCACCACCAAGGGGGCTCCCAAACGGGGCCCGGCGTAGGCGCACTATAACGTCACTACTAGCACTCTGCACTGGACACCAAACACGTGTGCGGGGCAAGCCCCAAACAGGTAAGGTTATAAATTTTAAGAAATTTATAGCCCCCTTTTATTCACACTACCACTTGTTTTAGCACGATCGAAAACACGTCCGCACTGTTCGACAGACAAACCAAAAGGCCTTTGGGATGTCGAAATACGCCTATTTAGCAGGCTAGAGTCTCGTTCGTTATCGGAATTAACCAGACAAATCGCTCCACCAACTAAGAACGGCCATGCACCACCACCCACCGAATCAAGAAAGAGCTCTCAATCTGTCAATCCTTCCGGTGTCCGGGCCTGGTGAGGTTTCCCGTGTTGAGTCAAATTAAGCCGCAGGCTCCACTCCTGGTGGTGCCCTTCCGTCAATTCCTTTAAGTTTCAGCTTTGCAACCATACTTCCCCCGGAACCCAAAAGCTTTGGTTTCCCGGAAGCTGCCCGCCGAGTCATCGAAAGAACGTCGGCGGATCGCTAGCTGGCATCGTTTATGGTTAGAACTAGGGCGGTATCTGATCGCCTTCGAACCTCTAACTTTCGTTCTTGATCAATGAAAGCGTTTTTGGCAAATGCTTTCGCTTCTGTCCGTCTTGCGACGATCCAAGAATTTCACCTCTAACGTCGCAATACGAATGCCCCCATCCGTTCCTATTAATCATTACCTCGGGGTTCCGAAAACCAACAAAATAGAACCGAGGTCCTATTCCATTATTCCATGCACACAGTATTCAGGCGAAGTTTTAGCCTGCTTTAAGCACTCTAATTTGTTCAAAGTAAACGTGCCGGCCCACCTCGACACTCAATGAAGAGCACCGCGGCGGGATTGAGTTGGGCCGCCCTCTCGAGCTAAGCCCACCGGCAGGACGTCCCGCGGCACGCCAGTTAACACCGCGAACGATGAACCGGCGGCGCGGGACACAGATTCGACTACGAGCTTTTTAACCGCAACAACTTTAATATACGCTATTGGAGCTGGAATTACCGCGGCTGCTGGCACCAGACTTGCCCTCCAATTGATCCTCGTTAAAGGGTTTAGAGTGTACTCATTCCGATTACGGGGCCTCGGATGAGTCCCGTATCGTTATTTTTCGTCACTACCTCCCCGTGCCGGGAGTGGGTAATTTGCGCGCCTGCTGCCTTCCTTGGATGTGGTAGCCGTTTCTCAGGCTCCCTCTCCGGAATCGAACCCTGATTCCCCGTTACCCGTTACAACCATGGTAGGCGCAGAACCTACCATCGACAGTTGATAAGGCAGACATTTGAAAGATGCGTCGCCGGTGCGAGACCGTGCGATCAGCGTAAAGTTATTCAGAGTCACCAAGTTGTACGATGACGGAGACCGCCACCGATTGGTTTTGATCTAATAAAAGCGCCCCTTCCGTTTCCGGTCGGGGCTCTGTTTGCATGTATTAGCTCTAGAATTACCACAGTTATCCAAGTAAATGTGGGTACGATCTAAGGAACCATAACTGATTTAATGAGCCTTTCGCGTTTTCACCTTAATTCGGCTTGTACTGAGACATGCATGGCTTAATCTTTGAGACAAGCATATGACTACTGGCAGGATCAACCAGGGAACTGCGTTCTCGTTCGGATACTCCGAAACTGAAAACTACACTTTCGTCGAAAGCGCGAGTGCGTGTTCGCGAAACGAACGCGTAGGAACGTAACGCCACGCTTAACTCTCTCTTTCGTTGTTTTATATACGAAAAATATCATACATAACGATACCGGTCGAAAAGTTTCGCGAGGAAACCTCCTGCGCCGGTTTAAAAGTTCAAACATTCTCCTCACTCTTCGCTAGATAGAATGCGACGGTGAGACGTGCCGAATTCTTTTCAGAATCTGCACACGTTACGAGTATATTATATATTCTCGCTCGGAATGTAGGGAGTTGACGCAAATTTAATAGCTGTTCGATGCAACGAACGACGAATCGTGAAATTCGAACGTACGCCACCGTTTACAACAATGTAAGGTTGATCGCATAAGGACCGCCGACGATCGAACGTCCGCCGCATCCGCGATCTCGCTGTGCTGGACCGTCTTTCGAGGCAAGCTCGAACCCAATGAAGGAACTCAAGGATTCCATGAAATTCTAGGCGCAAACGCTCCGAGAGCCAAGTCTACTTCGGGTCGTTTTCGACGGGTGCGATAACTACATTCTCAAAATTATCAACAAGACACACACACATACAAGGTTCGCTCTTATAATCATTAAAGACACGACCACCAAAAGTAATCGCAACGTTTCGTTCTAAAAATGTGAACGTATCGTCGTCTCTTTTTGTCGGGTCGGTCTGAATAACATAATAATGTCGTTGTTGAACATTATTTATTTTACAGAGAGAAACCAATGCGGCTAGCGTCTGCTATCATTTTTAGAGAATACGTAAAAACGCACAGTCTTAGAGACACCGAAGAACGGCCGGAACGTGCTGCGAAATTCATTTCGTCATAAATCCGAATTCCTTTTAAAAGTATTGGATAAGACTCGCAGACAGTCCGTGGTAACGCGAGCGAGAGGATGCAGTCGTTGGTCGGTATCTCGAGAGAACACCTCACACGCCACAACATCACTCCGCTACCTATAGTAGCGCGCTTGACGTCGATCGGAGCCAAACGCTGCGAAGCGGCGACAGTGGTACGCGAGCAGGGGCGCGAGACACACCTCTCCCCGTCCGAGGTGAGCGCTGTCGGTGCGATGGCTCTTCGTAAAGAGCGGTTTGAACATTTTTCCACGGATTTTCGCAAGAAAAAAAATACGGCCGCATTGTGTGACGTAATCGAGGTAAGTCAGAATTTTTATTATAGCGATTTAGTCAATTTTAAAATACGTACCCGGTACGGGACGCCGTACTTCATAAATTCCGAACACCGTACTTCATAAATTTCAAACGTCGTACTTCATAAACAACCAACGCCGTACTTCATAAACGACGAACGCCGTACATGTACTTTTAAAAAAATTTCCAAGTCCGGAGAAACGCCTTACTTTATAAAAGACGAACGCCGTACATGCACTTTTTGAAAGTTTCAAGTACGGAAGAACGCCTTACTTTATAAAAGACGATCGACGTATATATAAAATGTTGTAAAACGAAATTTATTATATATGTCGAAATAACTTTCGAGAAGTTTTTTTTAATAAAAACGAGGGAGAATTGAAATAGCTGTGGCTGATTTTTGAAAACGAATTGTGCCATTCATGTTTTTTTAATGCTTCAAACTGGATTTAATAGATTTTACAAAAAATCTTATTTGCGTTTCGGGCGTGAACGACAATTTAGGCCCGTAATGCGAAATAATTATATTTTTATTAAGTGTGCGAAATCGTGGTTTTTTTAATCTATCAAAAAACTAGATTCGAGAAAAATCAACATTTGACAAGTGTCTTTATTATAAGCGAGTTTTAACGAATGAACACCATAAATTTCTATTTTTTCAAAAAAACCTAGGGACAGTGGGAATCTCGTTAATCCATTCACGGGCGCCACGAATTAGACAACGAGACATTAGGCTTCACAATTACTGTACTTGCAATCACCGCCGTTAATCCGCGCATTCCTCAAATTAAAATAAAAACTTTTTGTAAAATCTTCTCAAAATGAAGTCGTCTGTTTCTACAAT